>NC_090351.1:1669602-1969602 GCF_035084215.1 Heptranchias perlo
TGGATTTGGAAATCCCCCTCCCCCTCTGCACTGCCTGTCCACTCACCCTGCCTCCTCAGGAAGACTCCAGTGGCCCTTCCCCAGCTGGCCAGACTACGTTTTCAGATCGAACCCCCATCCAGCCCTGGACCCTGCCTCTCCCTGATGTGCTTGGACTGTTGTTCTTTGTGATATAATGGGAATTGTGTTGTATATAGGATATTAGGAATGATGTATATAGGATATTGGGAATATAGGATATTATGTTTGTATTCCCTTGAGTATAGATGATTAAGGGGTGATCTAATTGAGGTTTTTAAGATGATGAAAGGAATTGATAGGGTAGATTGGTGGGAGAGTCCAGAACAAGGGGGCATAACCTTAAAATTAGAGCTAGGACATACAGGGGTGATGTCAGGAAGCACAAAGGGGGTGGAAATCTGGAACTCTCTTCCCCAAAAAGCTGTTGAGGGTGGGGGTCAATTGAAAATTTCAAAACTGAGATGAATAGATATTTGTTCAGCAAGGGTATTAAAAGATATGGATCAAAGGCGGGTAAATGGAGTTAAGATACAGATCAGCCATGATCTAATTGAATGGTGGAACAGGCTCGAGGGGCTGAATGGCCTCCTCCTGTTCCTATGTTCCTCTAGAAATAACGATGGAAGGGGTTTAACATGATGGTGTTGCAAATGGTTCTATGATACAATAATTCAGGAAGTTGTTTAAGAACTGGCCGCGATTAAGTAAACTGTTTAATTTGACGGTTTTCTTGTTTCAGTGCAGTGCTGTGGTTGGTGAATCGCCAACAGCTGATCTGTGGTCCTGGTGCAATCTGAGGATTAATGTCGGTCCTGATCAAATGTTGCCTCCCAATTGAGGGATTGTGAGCTCAGTACATTCAGACTGCCTGTTACTGTGAGCTGAACACCTGGTTACTTGTGACACTGAATGGACTGCCTGTCTGACAAACTGGGAGATCTCTGGATTATTATTCAGTAGTGGGACAATCCACAGTGCACGTTACCAACCACCATCCTGTATTTTAACTTCACACTTTAAAAAAGGACAATCACAAATAATGTCAAAAATGAAATCCCTGAGAATCAAAACATTGTCGGGCACTGAAATTAGAGTCAAGAATGAAAGGTCGTGCGAGAGACACAATCGAACGCAGCCTTTGGAAAACTACAAATATTTTTTCTCTCTCAATTTAAGTATTTTGTTCCAAAAAATTTGGGTGTGTCCACTGTCCACTCCCAGCTCTCCCTCTCTTCACATCAATACGATCTCACTTCCTCTTATTCTGCTCAATAGAGTCACTCTCTGCCTCTTCCCTTCCCCCAAACAGGGACTCAAACCCCTCTCTCTATATCTTTCACTCTGTCCCTCATACTCTCTGTCACAAACTCAAGCCGTGTCTTTCTGTTTCCCTCTGTCTCCCCTCCCCTCCCCTCCCCTCCCTTCTTGGCTCTTTCCTAATTTCTCCTTTCCCCTGCCCCCCGTCTCATCTCCCCCCTCTCCCCCCCTCCCCCCTCCTCCTCCCCCTCCTCCTCCCCCCCCCCTCCCCCCTCCTCCTCCCCCCCCTCCCCCCTCCTCCTCCCCCCCCTCCCCCCTCCTCCTCCCCCCCCCTCCCCCCTCCTCCCCCCCCCCTCCCCCCTCCTCCTCCCCCCCCCTCCCCCCTCCTCCTCCCCCCCCCCTCCCCCTCTCCTCCCCCCCCTCCCCCCTCCTCCTCCCCCCCTCCCCCCTCCTCCCTCCCCCCTCCCCCCTCCCCCCTCCCCCCTCCCCCCTCCCCCCTCCCCCCTCCTCCCTCCCCCCTCCTCCCTCCTCCTCCCCCCCTCCCCCCTCCTCCCTCCTCCCCCCTCCTCCCTCCTCCCCCCTCCTCCCCCCTCCTCCCTCCTCATCTCCTCCCCCTCCCCCCTCCTCATCTCCTCCCCCTCCCCCCTCCTCATCTCCTCCCCCTCCCCCCTCCTCATCTCCTCCCCCTCCCCCCTCCTCATCTCCTCCCCCTCCCCCCTCCTCATCTCCTCCCCCTCCTCATCTCCTCCCCCTCCCCCCTCCTCATCTCCTCCCCCTCCCCCCTCCTCATCTCCTCCCCCTCCCCCCTCCTCATCTCCTCCCCCTCCCCCCCTCCTCATCTCCTCCCCCTCCCCCTCCTCATCTCCTCCCCCTCCTCTCCTCCCTCTCCTCCCTCTCCCCCCTCTTTCCCCTTTCCCCTCCCCTCTGTACGCCTGTAATGCACTCTCTCTCCCTGTCACCTCCTTTCCCCTCCCACCCCGATGCTGCTAACAGCTGGCCTTGGCTGAGCCTGAGGCTGCAGTTCGGGGAAGGCTGCCTGTGGGGTGGGGACAGTCCCAGTGCTACTGCCAGTGCTGAGAGAGCAGAGCCGGGGATTGGGGAGGGGGAGTGCTGAAGGGCTGATTTAACTTCATCATGTGGGGAGGGGGGTGTGGGGTTTGTGGGGGTCGGGGGGGAGTGAATGGTCCACTCCTTCGAACTCGCTCTGCCCAATTCCTGGCCCTGAATCAAATAGGTAACGTTTTATAAATCCAAAGTTCACACCGTGTTTGTGTGTTGTGCAATGTACTGTTCGTGTCGCTCCTGCTGAGTGAAGTGACGGCAGGTGGGGTCAAGTAGTCACAGGTGTTACTGAAATAATTAGGTAGAATCGACAGCACAGAAACAGGCCATTCAGCCCAACAGGTCTATGCTGGTGTTTATACTCCACTCGAGCCTCCTCCCACTCTAATCACCCCTTCCCACCCTGCCCCCCCATTCCTCTGTTCCCTTCTCTCTCGTATACGCATCAAGCCTCCCCTTAAACCCACCAATGCTATCTGTTTCAGTCACTCCATGAGGCAACAAGTTCCACATTCTCACCGTTCTCTGTGTGAAGAAATTCCTCCGAAGTTCTTTCTTTGATCCGTTAGTGACTATCTTATATTTTTGGCTCCTTGTTCTGGACTAGAATTGCCACCTTCCTGGATTTTTCCAGAGTCTCCCAGATTTAAAGATTAACCTCCAGGACACTGCTGCGAGCAGCATGGGAGAAGGGTCATAGGGGCATTAAATAAAATTGTGCGTTTTTATTTTCTCTGAACATTTTCGTTTATTAGTCAAGAAATATTGGAGATGGGAAAAGAGGCTGTTTGACTGATAGTCAAGAATCATCCAATGAAGTGTCTGTTTACTTTGCAGTTGGGATGGGAGGGCGGGACCTCCTGAGGATTGACGTGCCGGGCGACCAATGGTGGGAGTGTGAGGGTGGAGCAATTGGGGATGGGAGGTCATGTGATGATAAACTCCTGGAATATGTCCAACCAGAGTTGGTAACCCTATAATCTGGGCTCATTGTGTGTCTGTACGTGTTGATTCACTTTTCAGTTAAGAATTGCCTTGCCTCACTGGCCAGTAAAGGTACAACATTGTAAAACGAACCAAGCCCAGATCCTGGGGCCCTGCCAGCACAGGTGTGCTATGGTGTCCCGTTTCAGCCCTGCCCAAACATGCCTTCAAAAACAACCAGAATAGGAACAGAAGAAAAGCAAAGGAGCACAGAGGGAACTGGGGCAGAGGTCAAACTCTCACCTGGGGCAGGGAGGCGTTCCCCAGAGAGCTCAACACTGACCCCACCTACAACTGAGACATCTACACAGGCCAAGCTACTGCTGGGTCAGTGCTGATTGGCAGGATTCACATTCAGTATTAGAGGGTGCCCTCACTCCAGGGTGGGCACTGGGTGCACTCCTTATATCAGAGGGGGCCCTCACTCCAGGGTGGGCACTGGGTGCACTCCTTATATCAGAGGGGGCCCTCACTCCAGGGTGGGCACTGGGTGCACTCCTTGTATCAGAGGGGGCCCTCACTCCAGGGTGGGCACTGGGTACACTCCTTGTATTAGAGGGTGCCCTCACTCCAGGGTGGGCACTGGGTACACTCCTTGTATCAGAGGGGGCCCTCACTCCAGGGTGGGCACTGGGTGCACTCCTTATATCAGAGGGGGCCCTCACTCCAGGGTGGGCACTGGGTACACTCCTTGTATCAGAGGGGGCCCTCACTCCAGGGTGGGCACTGGGTGCACTCCTTATATCAGAGGGGGCCCTCACCCCAGGGTGGGCACTGGGTGCACTCCTTGTATCAGAGGGGGCCCTCACTCCAGGGTGGGCACTGGGTACACTCCTTGTATTAGAGGGTGCCCTCACTCCAGGGTGGGCACTGGGTACACTCCTTGTATCAGAGGGGGCCCTCACTCCAGGGTGGGCACTAGGTACAATCCTTGTATCAGAGGGGGCATTCTCCGTCTCTTCCCCACCCCCAAACAGGGCCTCTATCTCTCTCTCTACATCTATCTCCATCTCGTTCAATCTGTGTCAGAGCAGGGTGTCCAGGGTGTGTGTCAGTATTCGCAGGGGGTCCCGGGAGTGTGTCAGTATTAGCAGGGGGTCCCGGGAGTGTGTCAGTATTAGCAGGGGGTCCCGGGAGTGTGTCAGTATTAGCAGGGGGTCCCGGGAGTGTGTCAGTATTAGCAGGGGGTCCCGGGAGTGTGTCAGTATTAGCAGGGGGTCCCGGGAGTGTGTCAGTATTAGCAGGGGGTCCCGGGAGTGTGTCAGTATTAGCAGGGGGTCCCGGGAGTGTGTCAGTATTAGCAGGGGGTCCCGGGAGTGTGTCAGTATTAGCAGGGGGTCCCGGGAGTGTGTCAGTATTAGCAGGGGGTCCCGGGAGTGTGTCAGTATTAGCAGGGGGTCCCGGGAGTGTGTCAGTATTAGCAGGGGGTCCCGGGAGTGTGTCAGTATTAGCAGGGGGTCCCAGGAGTGTGTCAGTATTAGCAGGGGGTCCCAAGAGTGTGTCAGTATTAGCAGGGGGTCCCAGGATTGTGTCAGTATTAGCAGGGGGTCCCGGGAGTGTGTCAGTATTAGCAGGGGGTCCGGGGAGTGTGTCAGTATTAGCAGGGGGTCCCAAGAGTGTGTCAGTATTAGCAGGGGGTCCCAGGAGTGTGTCAGTATTAGCAGGGGTCCCAGGAGTGTGTCAGTATTAGCAGGGGGTCCCAAGAGTGTGTCAGTATTAGCAGGGGGTCCCGGGATTGTGTCAGTATTAGCAGGGGGTCCCAGGAGTGTGTCAGTATTAGCAGGGGGTCCCAAGAGTGTGTCAGTATTAGCAGGGGGTCCCGGGAGTGTGTCAGTATTAGCAGGGGGCCCCGGGAGTGTGTCAGTATTAGCAGGGGGTCCCGGGAGTGTGTCAGTATTAGCAGAGGGTCCCGGGAGTGTGTCAGTATTAGCAGGGGGCCCCGGGAGTGTGTCAGTATTAGCAGGGGGTCCCGGGAGTGTGTCAGTATTAGCAGAGGGTCCCGGGAGTGTGTCAGTATTAGCAGGGGGTCCCGAGAGTGTGTCAGTATTAGCAGGGGGTCCCGGGAGTGTGTCAGTATTAGCAGGGGGTCCCGGGAGTGTGTCAGTATTAGCAGGGGGTCCCAGGAGTGTGTCAGTATTAGCAGGGGGTCCCAAGAGTGTGTCAGTATTAGCAGGGGGTCCCAGGAGTGTGTCAGTATTAGCAGGGGGTCCCAGGAGTGTGTCAGTATTAGCAGGGGGTCCCAAGAGTGTGTCAGTATTAGCAGGGGGTCCCGGGAGTGTGTCAGTATTAGCAGGGGGTCCCAGGAGTGTGTCAGTATTAGCAGGGGGTCCCGGGAGTGTGTCAGTATTAGCAGGGGGTCCGGGGAGTGTGTCAGTATTAGCAGGGGGTCCCGGGAGTGTGTCAGTATTAGCAGGGGGTCCCAGGAGTGTGTCAGTATTAGCAGGGGGTCCCAAGAGTGTGTCAGTATTAGCAGGGGGTCCCGGGAGTGTGTCAGTATTAGCAGGGGGTCCCGGGAGTGTGTCAGTATTAGCAGAGGGTCCCGGGAGTGTGTCAGTATTAGCAGGGGGCCCCGGGAGTGTGTCAGTATTAGCAGGGGGTCCCGGGAGTGTGTCAGTATTAGCAGAGGGTCCCGGGAGTGTGTCAGTATTAGCAGGGGGTCCCGAGAGTGTGTCAGTATTAGCAGGGGGTCCCGGGAGTGTGTCAGTATTAGCAGGGGGTCCCGGGAGTGTGTCAGTATTAGCAGGGGGTCCCGGGAGTGTGTCAGTATTAGCAGGGGGTCCCGGGAGTGTGTCAGTATTAGCAGGGGGTCCTGGGAGTGTGTCAGTATTAGCAGGGGGTCCCTGGAGTGTGTGTGTCAATATTTTCCAGTGACCCCGAGAGTGTCTGACTATTTAGAAAGGGTCCTGGGAGTATGTGAGTGTTTGCAGGGAGCCCCCAATGTAACTATTTCTGTTACAGTCCCAGTGCTGCCTTGTTTCTATTACAGCACCACCTTATTTCTATTACAGCCCCACTACTGCCTTATTTCTATTACAGTCTAATTGGCACCTTCTTTCTATTACAGCCCCAGTGCTGACTTGTTTCTATTATAGCACAGCATTAGCTTGTTTCTATTACAACCCCAGTGCTGCCTTGTTTCTATTACAGCACCAGCATAAGTACCAACTTGATTCTATTAGAGGCCCAGTGCCGCTTTGTTTCTATTACAGCACTAGCTTGTTTCTATTACAGCCCTAGTGCCACCTTGTTTCTATTACAGCGCCACCTTATTTCTATCACAGTCCCACTAATACCTTCTTTCTATTACAGCCCAGTGTTGCCTTGTTTCTACTACAGCACAAGTAGCAGCACCAGCTTGTTTCTATTACAACCACAGTGCCGCCTTGTTTCTATTACAGCACCACCTTATTTCTATTACACTCCGACTACCACCTTGTTTCTATTACAGCCCAGTGCCACCTTGTTTCTACTACAGCACCAGCATAAGTACCAGCTTGTTTCTATTACAGTCCCAGTGTCGCCTTGTCTCTATTACAGCATCAGCACAACCTTGTTTCTATTACAGCCCCAGTACAACATTGTTTCTATTACAGCCTGTAATAAAAATAACGTGGCACTGGTGTTGTAATAGAAACAACATGGCACTGGTGTTGTAATAAAAACAATGTACCCTGTTTCTATTACAGTTGCAGTGCTACTCTGTGTCTATTGAATCACCATTACCACTTTATTTTTATTACCGCCCCAGTGGGTAACCTGCCCAATAAAAAATGTCCATTTTCCACATGATCGTAATTCAACTGGTGCCACTTAACGTGGCTTCCGGGTTTGCCGTCGGAAAGCTGCGCAGCGGGCGGACTGTGCACCAGCATCACAGGCTGTCAGCTGGAGGAGCCCTATTTAAAGGGGCAGTCCTCCAATGGCTACTCCTGAGCAAACACCCAGGTGCGACTGGATGGGGTGAGGAGGAGGAGGGATGTCTTCTACCTGGTGGACAGGAGGAAGTGGCCTGCCTCTGCCACCAAGAAGGCCTGGCTCGAGGCGGCAGAGGAGGTCACCAGCAGCAGCAACATCTCCCGCACCTGGATCCAGTACAGGAAGTGCTTCAATGACCTAACTAGGTCAGTCAAAGTGAGTACACTTACTCATTCTCCTACACTCCGTCTTCCACATCACCGCCCCCACCCCCAACTCATTCTGCACTGCCCACACTACTCTATCACATCACTCCTCACACCCGCTTAAGGCTCATCCTCAACTTACCTGCACTTCCTCACCTCCACATTACTCACTCCACCACTCCCACTCAACCCAATCCTCATACAATGTCATGGCTCTGTCTCATACTCACCCTCTGATGCATCTCTTTCACGGTCAGCCTCACCCAAACCAATGCATTCATCGGTTGGCCACGTCACCATCCCTCACTCTCGCATCTGTACTTTCTCCCCTTATAGGAGAAGAGAGCCCAGAATGCACGGGAGAGGGCGAGGGCTGGAGGGGGCCGCAACAGATCGCCATCCTCACAGATGCGGAGCAGGAGGCGCTGGAGCTGAGCCGCACCCTCGAGTGCCTGTCCATCGGGGACGCCGAGACTGGCACCCGACAAACGTCTGGTGACAGAACTTTAACATTCAGCACACACAATATGAATTGATGTTAACATGCCTTGCCATCTTCAGCACCTCAGTATGCTCATCGCAATATGACACATCTGTGATGGTGCTTAATATTGCCTTCTGTTCTCTTACAGGGCCTTCAGTGATTGCTGTGATGGCAGAGGGTGATTCCTCAGAGGACCTGCCAGCCTCTGAGGGGGCACTGTCACATCTGAGCGAGCCATCCACCAGCGCAGATACTCACACCTCGGTGGGTCCCCGTCCGCAGTTAGTTGGGGTCACACATGGTGAGTTACCACACACGTGAGCACGAGCAGACAGTGGTGGAAGGGGCAGCTGTGGAGAGTCCGTGTCGGTGGGAGCACTCCTCTCCAGGCTCTGCTCAGCTGGACACAGATGCTGAACTCTGGGGGCCATCCTTTAAAAGGAGAATGATCGAGGGGCAGCAGCGCATTTGCGAGGTGCTGGAACAGGTGCCACGCGCACTCTCCACAATTGCGCAGAGGATGGAGGAGTCCAACTCCTGCATGAGTGGAATGATGGCACAGGTACGGGAGGGAATCTCTGAGATAGTGTCACAGGGAATTGAGGGAATCTCTGAGATAGTGTTGCGGTTAAGTGCGGGAATGTCTGCGATGGGGGGAAGGATGGCCAACATGGAGCTTCAAGCACGGCTCAACAATGAGTCCATTCAGGCCCTGACAACGGCCGTTCGGACTCAGGGTGAACAACATTCTGCCGCCTTAAACAGGCAGGCAGATACACGAGCACTGGCCTTACAAGGCTTCACACATGTCCTCCAAACTGGACGTGGAAGTGGGGATACCGCTCAAAGTGCCCCCATGTCTCACCCATTGCCCCCCCTCTCAACCAGTACCCACAATGCTGCCTCCTCTCCAGGTGGCCGAGTCTGACCCTGTACAGGTGCAGGTGGAGCAGTCTTTGGAGGGGCCCTCACGGGCACCGAAACCCAGAGGACGTCGGCCCAAAGCATCTAATCAGTCAGGGCATGAACAAGAGTAACCTGCCACTACCTCTGCTGCAGTCACAGGGGAAGCACCACGTAGGAGTAGTCGGAAGCGAAAGGTGAAGGTTTTGTAAGCACGAAGGGGATGCACAAGGGTGTTTGATGGTTGGTCATGTTTTTCATTTATATTAGCTTTTTGTTAAACTCACATTAAATAGTACTACTGCCACGTCTTGGCCATTCTTGACTGGCTTCTGTAATAAAGCCCTTTCATGAGGTTCACCACAAATGCCGACACTTGATGCCACCCATTGGGTCACTCTACAGTGGGTTTATGTGTAGTCGCAGGACTGTTTTGTGCAGGGAGGGAAGGGGCACTGGTGTGGGCGCTGCTCTGTACAGGTGGTGTGAGGACTGGACTCTTCACACTGTCTGACGTTAGGAGAACTGTTCACATTTCAGTGACTCCCTGGCCTCACGAGCAGCCAGGTGAGCCGCTGTTCTGCCCGTGGGTTGCTCCTGTTCCTGCTCCTCCTCCTCCTCTGCCTCCTCCTCCTTTGCCTTCTGCTCCTCAATGTGGGTAGCAGATATGGACGAGGCCTCCTGAAGCAGTACCCCTCTCTGTTGTTCCCCTCTATGCTCTTGTGCAGGTGCCTGTGGTGCAGCACTGTGTTGTGGAGCTCCACGTGGCGGAGGTGGACACCGTGCCTGGCGAGGCTGGTGATGTTGCTCGTCCTCGGATATAGTGGCGAATGCAGCCATGGCACCCCCCCCATCCTGACGGTGTGAGTCTGAGGGGGTCGCAAAGTAGTTTGGTATATTTGCACAGCAGAGTTTTGAGTGGAAAGTAAGACTTTTGGTGAAAACACAAAGGTGTTGCAGCCAAAACTTTGTCTGAAGTGACAGAGTGCCCTGCTGCAATAAATGAGGTTTTCCCCCCAACTGTCAAATAATCCTTCGCATCTCCCACTGGCTGCTGGCTGAAACACGTCTGCTCCAACAGGGAGTGTTTCCCACAGCACGGGAAACACGCTGAGGATCCTTCAAAATTGCACCCCTGCCAAAATGTGGAGACAATTAAGTAGTTCAAGTACTTCAACTACCACAACAATTGTGTCAAGTATCATCCCGCCGGCTTTAATTGCATTTGGGAGGTGCTCACACCCAGACGCGTCACTGGGGAACCCGGAAGTCTGCGTGTTGGAGCCGGGCTCCGAACCCGAACGGGATTTCCTTGATTTTCGGAGCCCCCCCGCCCCCAATGCATCCGCAACTTAACTCAAAAATCGAGCCCCATGTGTCTGTTAAATCACCCTTACCAACTTGTTTCTATTACATCCCCAGTGCCGCCTTATATCTAACACAGCACCAGAACCAGCTTGTTCCTGTTACAGCCCCCGTGCCACCTTGTTTCTATTGTAGCATCAACACAGCACCAGCTTGTTTCTATTACAGCCCCAGTACTGCCTTGTTTCTATTACGGCGTCAGCACAACCTTGTTTCTGTTACAGCCCTGGTGCCACATTGTTTCTATTACAGTCTGTAATAAAAACAACGTGGCACTGGTGTTGTAATAAAAACAATGTGCCCTGTTTCTATTACAGTTGCAGTACTACTCTGTGAAAATTGAATCACCATTACCACTTTATTTTTATTACAGTCCCAGTGCCACATAGTTTTTATTACAGTCCCAGTGCCACATTGTTTTTATTACAGTCCCAGTGCCATATTGTTTTTATTACAACAACAGTGCCATCTTGTTTTTATTACAACACCAGTGTAAGTTTATACCATCACCTGTTGAATCTGTATCGAACATGTAGTTTGTGTAATTGACCTGTTGTATTAATCAAACATGTACCTGATGATTGTTAACCAATGTATTGCAGTAATCACACATGTACCGTGACTCATTGTACCACCTGTATTGGCGACCTGTAGCTTTTGCGATCCTTATATGAGCACATTTCTCTCTTTCGTACTCATTAAGCAAATATATAGTAATCAACCACATAACTTAACACCTGTCAAGCTTTACAAAAACTCTTAAAAATCCCTTAATAAAACTAATGAAAATATGAAATTGCCAGCACAGCACACAAGCTGTAACCATAGCTACATTAACAAGTCACTCAGTCATACCCACGAGATAAGAACCTAACTGTCCAAATGAGACAGTGGAGTTGTGGAGTTACCAGCCTGGGACCCAGACAGGAGGATACAACAACAGACCTAGAGTGGCCTTTAGAGAAACTCAACTGGGTAAGATGAGGGGCTAGTCACATGGGAATGGTAGCAACTGATGATTGGTCAATCAGAGGGCTATGGCATTGGGGGGGCTACTCCATCCCCCCCCCGCTCTGTCCATCAAAGAAAGAGATAAGGAGTAGGCTGACTCTTCTTCCTTTGTCTGAAAGATACTCGACACCCAATTGGCCACCATGCCTTTTGGCAAGATCTCCATAAGGTTAAACCCTGTGTCAATAATAGCCCCTGTAACCACCCTCAAAAGTGGCATAAAAGAGAGTCAGGTTGTAGAGAACATGGACGGGAGTAAGGGTTGACCCTGGAGCGAAACCAGGCATCCCTGACGAGAAGAGGATCCGGATCCAAAAAGGTCAGAGGTCAATGAATCAGAGACCTACAAAGGGAACCTTGTCCTGATCAAGGGGCAGGAAGAGGAAACCCCAGGTGGGGTAAGGCCAAGAGCCTACAAAGGTGTCGACGGAAGAGACCCCAGGTGGGGTGACTGTAAAGACTCCTGTACGCAGACCTCTACCCGGTGCGGGACGTGTGATAAAGCTCTTGTTCTGCACTGTTGACTGCTGCTTAAATGCACATAGTGCTGAACCTTGTGTGAGACTGAATAATACTCCACTGCACCATATTGGTGTCACGTCGATCATTGGCAAGATGGGTAGAGTTACCCTACACCAGTGCCACGTTTTGTTTACAGCACCAGTGCCACGTTTTTATTACAACACCAGTGCCACATTGCTTTTATTACAACAGCAGTGCCACCTTGTTTCTATTACAGCACCAGTGCCACATTGCTTTATTACAATACCAGCACCATATTGTTTTTATTACAGCACCAGTGCCACCTTGTTTTTATTACAGCTCCAACGTTGCATTATTTCTATTGCGGCACCAACACCAGCTTGTTTCTATTACAGCACTAGTGCCACATTGGTTTTATTACAACACCAGTGCCATGTTGGTTTATTACAGCACCAACGCCACCTTGTTTTTATTACTGCACAACCTTGTTTCTATTATAGCATAACCTTGTTCTATTAGAACCCCAGTGCCACATTGTTTCTATTACAGCAACAGCACCAGCATCAGCTTGTTTCTATTACAGCCCCAGTGCTGCCTTGTTTCTATTACAACACAAGCACCAGCACTAGCTTGTTTCTATTACATCCCAAGCATCAGTACTAACTTATGTCTATTACAGCCCTGGTGCCACCTGGTTTCTATTACAGCCCCAGAATCAGCTCCAGCTTGTTTCTATTACAGCCCCAGTGCCATCTTGTTTCTATTACAGCACCAACACAGCACCAGCTTGTTTCCACTACTGCCCCAGTGCTGCCTTGTTTCTATTACAGCATCAGCTTGTTTCTATTACAGTACCAACACCACCCTATTACTATTACAGCAGAAGCACAATCTTGTTTCTATTACTGTCCATTGCAGCATTGTTTCTATTACAGCACCAACACCAGCTTGTTTCAATTACAGCCCCAGTCCCACATTGTTTCTATTGCAGCAGCAGCACCTTCTTACTCATTACAGCATGAGTGCCATATTGTTTTATTGCAACACCAGTGTCACCTTGTTATTATTATAACAGCAGTGCCACATTGCTTTTATTACAAAAGCAGTGCCACATTGTTTTGATTACAGCACCAATGCCACATTGTTTTTATTGCAGTACCAGTGTCATCTTGCTTTTATTACAGCACCACCTTGTTTCTATTACAGTCCCAGTGCCGCATTGTTTCTATTGCAGCCTTAGTGCCGCCTTCTTTCTATTACAGCACCAGTACCACCTTGTTCTTATTGCAGCAGAGGCACAATCTTGTTTCCATTACAGCCCAGTGCAGCATTATTTCTATGACAGCACCAGTGCCACCTTGTTTCTATTACAATGTTAGAACAAGCACCAACTTATTTCTATTACAGTCCCAGTGCCACATTGTTTTTATTACAGCACAAGTGTTGTTTTGTTTCTATTAGAGCACCAGCACCAGCTATTTTGTATTACAGCCCCAGTGCCACCTTGTTTCTGTTATAGCACAACACAGCACCTGCTTGTTTCCGTTACAGCCCAAGTACCACCTTCCTTCTATTACAGTCCCAGTGCCACATTGTTTCTATTGCAGCCTTGGTGCCACCTTGTTTCTATTACAGCTCCAGCACCACCTTGTTCCCATTACAGCAGAGGCGCAATTATATTTGCATTACAGCCCAGCGCAGTGTTGTTTCTACTACAGCATCAGCATCAACTTGTTTCTATTATAGTCCCAGTGATACCTTGTTTCCATTTTCAGCACTATATTGTTTCTATTACAATCCCAGTGCCACATTTTTCTATTGCAGTACCACCTTTTTCCGACCAAAGCTGCAGCACCAGCTTGTTTCGATTACAGTCCCACTGCAGCATTGTTTCTATTACAGCATCATCGCCAGCACCAGCTTGTTTCTATTACAGCCCCAGTGTCACTTTGTTTCCATCACAGCACCACTGCCACCATGTTTCTATCACACTGCCAGTGCCACTTTGTTTCCATTCCTGCCCCAGTGTTGTTTTGTTTCTATTACAGTATCAGCACCAGCTTGTTTCTATTAAAGCACCAGTGCCATCTTGTTTTTATTACAGCCCCAGCACCAGCTTGTTTCTATTACACTGCCAGTGCCACCTTGTTTCCATTCCTGCCCCAGTGTTGTTTTGTTTCTATTACAGTATCAGCACCAGCTTGTTTCTATTAAAGCACCAGTGCCATCTTGTTTCTATTACAGACCCAGTGCCACATTGTTTCAATTACAGCCTCAGTGCTGCCCTGTTCCTATTACAGACGCAGTGCTACTCTGTGTCCAGTGAATCACCATTACCACCTTATTTTTATTACAACGTCAGTGCTGCATTGTTTTTATTACAGCCCCAGTGCCACATTGTTTTTATTACAGCACAAGTGCTGTTTTGTTTCTATTAGAGAACCAGCACCAGCTATTTTGTATTACAGCCCCAATGCCACCTTGTTTCTATTACAGCACAACACAGCTCCAGCTTGTTTCCATTACAGCCCCAGTACCACCTTACTTCTATTACAGTCCCAGTGCCACATTGTTTCTATTGCAGGCTTGGTGCCACCTTGTTTCTATTACAGCACCAGCACCACCTTGTTCCTATTCCTGCAGAGGCACAATCTTGTTTCCATTACAGCCCAGTGCAGCATAGTTTCTATTACAGCACCAATACCAGCTTGTTTCTGTTATAGCATCAGCACCAACTTGTTTCTATTATAGTACCAGTGATACCTTGTTTCCATTTTCAGCACTATGTTGTTTCTATTACAATCCCAGTGCCACATTGTTTCTATTGCAGCCTTGGTGCTGCCTTGTTTCTATTGCAGCACCACCTTTTTCCTATCCAAGCACCAGCTCCAACTTGTTTCTATTACCGCCCCAGTACCACTTTGTTTCTATTACTGCATTGGAGCAGCACCAGCTTGTTTCTATTACAGCCCCAGTGCCACCTTGTTTCTATTACAGCATCAGCATCAGCACCAGCTTGTTTCTATTACAGCCCCGTGCCACCTTGTTTCTATGACAGCATCAGCAACCGTATCAACTTGTTTTTATTACAGCCCCAGTGCCACCTTGCTTCTATTGCAGCACCAGCAGCACCTTCTTACTAATTACAGCAAAAGTGCCACGTTGTTTTTAGTGCTGCCACCTTTCTGTTACAGTCCTGGTGCTACCTTGTGTCTATTACAATCCCACTGCTAATTTATGTCTATTAAAGTACCATTACCACCTTGTTTCCATTACAGCCCTGTTTCTATTACAGTTGCAGAGCAACTCTGTATCTATTCAATTACCATTACCACCTTATTTTTATTGCGACACCAGTACCACATTGTTTTTATTACAGCGACAGTGCTGCCATGTTTCTATTACAGTCCTGGTGTTACCTTGTGTCTATTACAGTCCTGCTGCTAATTTGTGTCTATTAAAGCACCATTACCACCTTGTTTCTATTACAGCCCTGTTTCTATTAGTCCCAGTGCTACTTTGTTTCTATTACAGCACCAGCACCACCTTCTTTCTAATTACAACACCAGTGCCACATTGTTTTTATTACAGCCACATTTCTATTACAGTCCCATTACCACCTTGTGTCAATTATAGCTCCAGTGCCACCTTCTGTCTAATAAATCACCATTACCACCTTTTTTCTATTACAGCACCCAAACTATCTTATTTTTATTACTGCGCCAGTGCCAATATATCCAAGGGCATAACCCAAAAGATTGTGCAGATGCAGAGTGGTGGTAGTAAACTCTCTGTAAAGAATACTTGCAGTGAGTTGTTGGGTCACCCAGAGATTGAATCCTTGGAGGATCTTATCTGAGCTGTGCCGTTTGAAGGGAATCAGACAGCAGAGCCCAGGGCCGTCTCTCACAGAGGGGTAGGAACGCCAAAGGACCATCCACCCTGGACCACTCCACTCAGTCTGTAGCGCCCGCCTCAAGGGGAGTAACGGTAGAACCCAGGAGCTTGCTGGTTAGCTGCTTTAAGCTTGATAACCCGGCTGTACAGAGCGCCGTGGGAAGAGCAAAGAGGGGAAACCAAAATACAACTTGCCGAAACGGATGGATGAGTCTGGACTTCCTCTCAATTCTAGAACATGATCCAATCCTGGGAGGCACCTCTCGATGGAGCGAATGCAGACTGAAGGCGAATTTCAGGTTTCACCTAATCACGGACAAGGTTGTAATGGGTCAAAGAGACTGGAGCATCAGTGTAGACTATGCAAAGTTCCGTAGAAATGAAGTCAGTCTGTTAGCCGAGCAACGTATGTACATGCCGTGTGTGACGGATGTGAACTCCCTCAAGTGGTTGGTTCATGGTGTGAATGAAAGTTCACTGACAATGGTTAGCCAATCGACTCACCGTTTCTCAGCTGGGTAGAGATCTTTACATTAAAAATAGCTTTGGTCAGTCTGGTGTTTATCAGTACCTCCAGCAGGATGTACCTGAGTAATGATAAATCACAGGCCACAAGATGTTAGCACACTCTGTGTTTTCCCCACATCACTTCCAATCCTCTCCATATCTCCGTGGAAACACTTGGGATATAAACTCAGCCGAGTGAGTTCTTTGACGGAGGGAAGTGGCAATTGGTCACAGTTTTATTCCAGATCAGTACGTCCAGTTTTGTAATATAGGAACAGGAGGAGGCCATTCAGCCCCTCTTGCCTGTTCTGCCATTCAGTGAGATCATGGCTGATCTGTATCTCAGCTCTATTTACCCAACTTTGCTCCACACCCGTTGATACCCTGACCCAACAAAAATCTGTCGATCTCAGTCTGGAAAGCTCCAATTGACCCCCAGCATCCACAGCCTTTTGGGGGAGAGAGTTCCAGGTTTCCACTCCCCTTTGTGACAAAGTTTGGCTCCTCTGTGCAGCTGAAAGTGCGTTTTTGCATTTCTTCCGGGCGATAGGTGGAAGTGATGAGTGACAGAGCTCTGGCTGACTAAGACTGATGCACCTGGAGCTGAACGTTTGTGGTTTGCTTGGGTGTGATGCAATGTACAACCTTGTGCTACAGAAGTGAGAGTTAGGAACCAAAGAGTCGATTTTAACCCTGCTTTCCGCACTCCTCGCGCTGCCACCGGGATGTTAAAATGGCTGCAGTGACTTCCCCCTCCGATCCTGCAGGTCGTGACTTTAACCTGTGTTTTTCAGCAGGCCAGAAAAGACACCTAAAGGCAGCGGGGTCCTTCTTTATGTCTGGAGATCGGGCTCCGATGGGGTCCGACTGTGAGTTTAACCCGAGCTCTGTGCGGTGAGGCTGCCGTAGCGCCAAGATGGCGGCAAATGGAGCCGGGGCCAGAGGAGGCCCAGAAGGATTGGGTAATCTTATTGGTTTTTGGTTTCCTTGTGGGCCAAGAGGTGCAGGAGTGATCCTCCGGGCCCCACAAGGAAATCTTGGGCCTCCCCCTCCCCCGGGCTTCCCTCCCCTTCCCCCTTCCCCTCCCCTTCCCCTCCCCGCCCACTCTAATAAACAGCCAGCAGCTTCAGACAATGGGCATTTATTTGTCACCTTTAATCAAGAGGACGTCTCACGGAGGGACTGAGTCAGGGAAGAAAGTGCTCGCACTCTTGTCTCCGAGTCAGAAGGTCGTGGGTTCAAACCCCACTCCAGAGACTTGAGCACATAATCCAGGCTAACACCTCAGTGCAGTACTGAGGGAGTGCAGCACTGTCGGAGGTGCGTATTTCAGATGTGACATCAAACCGAGGCCCTGTCTGCCCTCAGGTGGAGGCCACCATTCGATGAAGAGCAGGCGAGTTCTCCCCAGTGTCCTGACTAAGATTTATCACTCAACCAACATCACTAAAACAGATTTTCTGGTCATTATCACATGGCTGTTTGTGGGATCTTGCTGTGCGCAAATTGGCTGCTGCATTTCCTACATTACAACAGTGACTACACTTCAGAAGTACGTCATTGGCTGTAAAGCGCTTTGGGACGTCCTGAGGTCATGAAAGGCGCTATATAAATGCAAGTTCTTTCTTTATTTCAGTGGCCATTACAGGGAGCCTGCATGATTTCTGTTATAGTTCCCTGCTTTCTGCTGGCTCGCTGGGTCACTCTCTGACCTGCCAGTGGGATGGGTTAGACTGGTTCTATGTCCAGTAACTTGAGATTGAGCTCTATTCTCACCCAGTCAGTCGGGGGAATTCCGACAGGTTGTTTTTTGTTTCATTTTTATTTTCCATTTCTCTTTACACTTTCAAACCACAGAAATTTCCATCACTCAGGGTCACCGTATTACCTGCAAATGTGGGACACTTGAACAGGACAAGCTATAGCACCGTAATACCTGTTAATGAGGGGCACTGCAGACAGGTCAAACTGTAATACCATAATACCTGTAAATATGGGGCACTACAAATAGGACAAAATATAATACCATGTTATCTGTAAATATGGGCCACTCTAGACATGACAAACTATAATACCATAATATCTGTAAAAATAGGGCACTGCAGACTCAACAAACTATAATACCATAATATCTGTAAATATGGGGCACTGTAGACCGGACTTCCTATAATACCATAATACCTGTAAGTATGGCGCACTATAGAGAGGACAAGCTGTAATACCAAAATATCTAACAGCACTCAATTCTCCACTGTAAGATCATTTGCATAATTATTCACAGCACCAGATGTAAACTCAGACAGGTCGAAGGAGCACACTCATGTGGGAATGAAAGATGGTGTGTAAGTCACATTTAAAGGGATGGGTCCAATTAAAGGGGAGTGTCACAATAGGGGGACAAAAATTTAGAAAGCTTTTGGAGAGCCTCAAAAGGCCTCACAACCCAATAACAGGCTTGCCCATGCAGCAACTACAGAGCAACATGGAAGCCTTGTTCCTTGATGAGCCAACCTTCTGCTGCATGGTACCTGCCGGTGTCCTTGCAGCAGACGGCACAGGCCTCTTCTGCCTCCCTGCTGACCCAACCGTAAGAGGCCAGATCTCCATGGCTGGTGTGCCTAGGCTCGGGTTGCCAACTCTGGTTGGAATATTCCTGGAGGTTTCATTACCTGGCCTCCTGCCTCCAACTGCCCAACCCTACACTCACGCTATTGGTCGCCCGACACGTCCATCCTCGTGGTGCACCACCTTCCCACGCCAATTGACAAAACCCACAGGCTCTTATTTACCTGATTGGATGATGCTTGATTGTCCATCAAACAGCCTTTTTATCCCAATGCCAATATGTTTACAAATAATAAACGAAGGAAAATTAAAAAGTCACAGACTTTATTTAATATCCCTGAGATTTCTCTCCTGCTGCGGCCAAGAAATTAATCTTTAATTCCTGGAGACTCCAGGACAATCCTGGAGGGTTGGCAACCCTAGCCTGGGCCTCCAGAAATAGGTGCTGGGGTCTCACCAATTGGACAATGCTGGTCCTTGTTCACCCTGGCACATAGGAACAGGAGAAGGCCATTCAGCCCCTCGTGCCTGCTCCGCTATTTGATAAGATCATGGCTGATCTGTGATCTAACTCCATATACCCGCCTTTGGCCCATATCCCTTAATACATTTGATTGCCAAAAAGCTATCTATCTCACATTTAAATTTAGCAATTGAGCTAGTTTCATTGGTGCTGGGAGCAAAACAAAAGCAGAAGTGGCCTGACACACTTACCTTCCTGTTCTGTGCCCTGTAACTGTCCTCCTGCCCAGTTGACTGCCCCCAGCAACCTTGGGCACCAGTATTCTGGGCATGGACTTGAGGTGGGTTCTTCATGCCCACATACTGGGAAGTCATGTGCAGGGTGTCCCTGCAATGTAATAATGAAACCCCTCCACCCCGCCCCTCCATGCTTCCCGCCCCACCCCTCCCCCACCCCGTCCCTCCCCCACCCCATGCCCTGCCCCCTGCCTTTCCCCCCACCTGCTCTGGACCAATTAACGACCAGGACTGATTTCTGCCCAATTTTGCGGTCCATTAGATCTTGTCTGTGCCCATTGTTGGTGCAGAATGAGCCCCAAAATCGGCTCCTGTTTTACCAAATAATCCCCTAATTCAGCAGCATCAATGTACCTATTGGTGAGGGCAATTGACACAGGCGGGGGGGTAAATTTCATCCCCTGTGAGTTTCTGGCCTTTCATCTCCAGGGTCCCAGTTCAAATCCAGCCCAGCCTGTCTGATCTATCTGGGTGCAAGGGTCAAACAGGAAATAATGCTCGGGTTCTCTCTTCCTGGGTTCCCAGTGGACATGGTCCCACACAGCACAATATAGACCCTAATTCAGCACTAAGCTGACAGTCTCATTCAGAAAGGCCTGACAGGTGTCAAGTGTGAGATATAGAGAAAAAAACACACATAGTCTGTTATGAAAGTCACATCAGATTGTAAACAGTACTCGTCTCCTTCCTCTTTGAAGATGACTGTTCTTTCCAACACCGGATGAACCATCCAGTCTAAAAACCCAGCTGCCAGGGTGAGTGTGCTGGTTGCTCTTTGTTGGTTCAGTTTCCTACAAAGAGAGAAGGAATCAAATGTAATGGAATTGTTACCTTATTGGAGCTTGGAACTTCTCATTGAAGACTCCAGTTAGTCAGTAGACTGCTGGCTACATAATAAGACTTTGAAGGGACTGATCCACTACTTGTCTGAGATATCCTGTAACTGTAGGTAAACTGGCAGAGATCTTGGTTCCCCTCCTCCGCTGTGTATATTTCTCTCACTCCCAGTTTCTTTTCCTGTTCTGTTGTCTGTGTGCCCATTGTGAAGGAGTATGTCACCATAATGAGCCCAAACTAAAACCTGGCTCATCAGTGCCGAGCCCTTACCCCTCACCGAGGCTGCCCTGCTTGTCTTCACTTTTACCCCATCCCTCTCCTGAGATGGCCAAATGGCCCTCACCTCCAAGTCCCATCTTGGCCCATCCCCTTATTTCCCTGGCTCCCTCTACATGTTCAAACATCTCACCCTGTACCATCCCTTTCAACGCTCCTTCAAGGTCCTCCCTATTTATTGACCCCCCCCCCCACCCCGGTGCCTTCCTCAGCAAAACCACTTCCCTCTTGTTTGCCCTCAGTCTCTGCACTTAGTGACTTCTAATCCTCAGTGATTTCAACCTCCACCTGTACTCCCCCTCCCCCATCTCTGCTGATTTTCTTGCCTTCTTCGTCTCTCTCAGCCTCACTCTACACATTGACTCCCCCGTCCACAAATACATGTCCACCCTATTGACCTCCTCATCTCACGAGGCCTTCTAAGGTCTCCATCACTGACAGAGCTCTCGCCAATCATTTCCTCCCTCCTTTCTCCTGCAAATCCCCTCTGCCAGCCCTAAACCCTCCACTCTCACCTTTCACCCATGGAGATGAAGGTCATTACTCAAATAAAGGCAGCTAAACACCATTATCGTGAATACCGCACATGATCTTATTCTATGTCCCTGAACTCAACAAGGAGCCTCTCTTGTAGGTATTATTTTCACCAGTAGGCTTGCTGTTCCTGTCATTAGTCATCTCTGAGCTCTGCCCAACAGGCAGCCCATGACCTGCGGGCACAGGCAATCCACGACCTCTGACCACCAGATAACCCATGACCTCGGACCAGCAGGAATCTTTTGATTATTTAATTTCAGAGCCCAATCCAAATCTACTTATTGACTTTCAGCCTTCGATTTCCTTTCCAACTTCAGAAACCAGGTATCTTTCAGTCTTTGGCCTCTCTTGCATCTTCCTAAACTCTCCTGTTGTATTCCAGACTCTCGGCTGACAGGTTTCCCTCTGGTCCCCAATCCGACACGTTCCATCTCCCCATCTCTTCTAACAGGCTCGCTTTCAGGAATTTCTCCCCAAGACGTTTTCACCTGTTTTAGACCAGCACCCACCTGCCCCTTGGACCTCCTTTCCTTCATTGTTAATGCCATTAATCTTCTTATTTTTTTTGCTTATTTTCCCATTATTTCCAGCTGTGTTTTAATTTAAACTTGTTTGCTTCTATTCTGCGTGTGTGTAAATTGGCTGCCGTCCCAGACTCAAGCTTTCCCTCTTTGCCTTGCTCTGCTTGTTTCCTCTTCCCCCACCATGGCTTCTCCATCTTCTTACCCTTCCCTTAACTTTCACCATGGCTCCATTCACTTCTTCTCCCCTCTGGAACTCTCTCCCCCCACTCCCCGGGCTCCTGTCCCTCCTCGATGACTCCACACTCTCATTTATTCCTATTTTTTCTCATTATGGGGCACACATCGCTAGCTTTGCTCAAACAGCCACCCGTGTTGTTTGCCCCATTAACCTCTTGTTCTTCCCCTGCCCCAGTTTTCCAGGGTAATTTTCTCCAATCTCCTTCCCATTTCCCTCTTCTCATGTTGATATCTCCTGCTAGTCTCCTCTCATCCCTTCTGTTCTCTTGGGCAAATTGGACCCCCCTCCTCGCATTGACCATAAAAATATTTCCTAAGAAGTCCCTTATCATCCATAACCTCATCACAGAGGCACCTGTCAGAATCCTGGGCCTTACTTAGACTTAATGATTGTCAGCTGTAGCTCAGTCGTAGCTCTGAGTCAGAATGTCGTGGGTTCAATCCCCGCTCCAGGGACTTGAGCACACAATCTAGGCTGACACCCCAGTGCAGTACTGAGGGAGTGCTGCACTGTCGGAGGTGTCGTCTCTCAGATAAGACATTACACTAAGGCCCCCTCTGCCCTGTAAAGCGCTGCGTGCAATTTGGCTGCTGCGTTTCCTACATTATCACAGTGACTACACTTCAAAGCTGTTAAGCGCTTTGGGATGTCCTGAGGTCATGAAAGGGGCTATAGAAATGCAAGTTCTTTTTTTCTTTAGTGGCTGACTGATGACAATTCTTGTTCCATATTGAGGCAACCCCTTTGCTTGGTTTCTCATTCCATCATGTCCCTCACCCTATAGCCACTTAAGCCCCTAGATGTTTTCCTCATGAAATCTATCCACCTTCAGCCTCTGCATTGAACGACTCTTTATCCTTAATAACTTCAACCTCCACCTTCCCTGTCCCTAACTTTCACTGATGTCATTGCCCTCCTCATCTTCAACCTCACCCTCTACATTGACACCTACACTCACACTCATGACATTAATTACATGGGGCCTCAAGTGCTCGGAGCTGTCTGTTATTGATAGGTCTCTACCAGACCATTTTCTCATCTCATACACATCCTCCTGCCAGCCCAAGCCCTTTCCATGAAAAAAAACTACCCCCCAATTGCCTCTTTAATGCCCATTCAAATTCCAACCTGCCCCTTCTGTGGTCTGCCATCTGTGATGATGCAAATATCTCCACAGATCTCCTCCATAACTATCTCCCCTCTATCTCTAAAACCCATGTCCAAGTTACATTCATTTATGCCTGAGTCTCTCTCCTTGATGCAACAGCCGTCTCTGTGGCCCCAAATCTGCAGGTCATAAGCTCATTCGTACCTCTTTTTCTATTTGTTTTCGGTATGTGGTCACCGCTGGCAAGGCCGGCATTTATTGCCCATCCCTAGTTGCCCTTGAGAAGATAGTGATGGGCCTTCTTCTTGAACTGCTGCAGTCCGTGTGGTGAAAGTGCTCCCACAGTACTGTTAGGTAGAGCGCTCCAGGATTTTGACCCAATCATGATGAAGAAATGGCCAATATATGTCCAAGTTGGGATGGTGTGTGACTTGGAGGGGAACTTGGAGGTAATGGTGGAGGTCGAGGGTTTGGGAGGTGCTGTCGAAGAAGCCTTGACGAATTGCTGCAGGCATCCTGTAGATGGTACACGCTACAGCAACTGGCCAAAACTTGTGACCAACCTGGCACTTCACTGATGTGAACATCTCAAGGTTTATTGTCACTCGCTCTCCCTGAATAAACCCACTTGCTTCTCCAAAATTCGAAACTCCTATTCATCACCACCTGCCTTCTTCATCCAACCACCTCTGCTCCCTTTACCCTCTGTTCACACCCTTAACACAGGGAATTCATGGATGTCTTTATGTCCAAAATCAAAGGAGTCCACAACAGCACATCTGCCTTTGCCCCAGCTCCATTGGCTCCGATTCCTTGCTGCTTTCTTCAACCAAACATTTAGCACCCCACCCTTTTCCCACCTTCCTCCTGCCTGCAACAAACTCACCTTGTCCATGAAGCCCACCAACTGCTCCCTTGACCCTCTTTCCTCCGAGCTCCTTGTCACCCAGCTTTCCGACCTTAGCCCTTTGCTTGTTGACATTGTCGACCTTTATCCTCTGCCTGTAACTTTGCCTCCTTTACCAATATACCTTAAACCCCTCCACTCGCTGTTATTACTGCCCTGTTGCAGATCTTCCCTTCCTCTCCAAAGTCCTACATTATATTGCTCTTCAATGATGTGCTTACTAGTCCCTGCAATCTGCTTCCCACCCAGCCCACAGAAAGGAGAGAACTGTCAGTCACTGATGAACCCGCTGTGACTGGAATTCACTGTCTCTCCTCATCCTCTTAACTTTGAAACTGTTGATCATTTGTCTCTCCTCTGTATCCTTCAACATTTTAGTTCCCTATTCCTGCACTCCATTACTGTATCATGTAAATTTGGTTGTAAGTTAATATTGTAAGATGCTTTAAGATGTTGTTGCAAAGTGTTGTAAAGCGTTGTTTAAGTTATTGTTTAAAGTTGTTGTAAAGTGTTTTTAAGTTGTTGATGTAAGGTGTTCACAGATGTTATTATTATTGTTGTAAAGTTTTAAAATTATTGTAGTAAGATGTTGTTTAAGTTGTTGTTGCAAGATTTGTTTAAGTTGTTGTTGTAAGGTTAGCAAAATTGAGGCCCATGGAATTAAAAGCACAGTGGCAGCATGGATATAAAATTGGCTTAGAGACTGCTTGCTGTACCTGCATGTTTGCTTTCAGTGACTGGTGTACAAGGACACCCAGGTCCCTTTGTAAATCAACATTCCCCAATCTATCACCATTTAAATAATACTCTGCCTTTCTGTTTTTCCTTCCAAAGTGGATAACTTCACATTTATCTACGTTATACTGCATCTGCCATGTATTTGCCCACTCACTCAACTTGTCTAAATCGCCTTGAAGCCTCTTTGCATCCTCCTCACAACTCACGATCCCACCTAGTTTTGTGTCGTCAGCAAACTTGGAAATATTACATTCGGTTCCCTCATCCAAATCATTGATATATATTGTAAATAGTTTGGGCCCAAGCACTGATCCCTGCGGTACCCCACTAGTCACTGCCTGCCACCCCGAAAAAAACCCATTTATTCCTACTCTCTGTTTCCTATCTGTTAACCAATTTTCAATCCATGCCAGTATATTACCGCCAATCTCATGTGCTTTAATTTTGCACATGAACCTCTTATGTGGGACTTCATCAAAGGCCTTCTGAAAATCCAAATAAAACCACATCCTCTGGTTCTCCCTTATCTATTCTACCAGTTACATCCTCAAAGAACACCAGTAGGTTTGTCAAACATGATTTCCCTTTCATAAATCCATGTTGACTTTGTCTAATCCCGTTGATATTTTCTAAGTGTCCTGTTAACACATCCTTTATAATAGACTCTAGCATTTCCCCTACTACTGATGTTAGGCTAACCGGTCTGTAGTTCCCTGTTTTCTCTCTCCCTTTTTTAAATAGTGGGGTTACATTTGCCACCCTCCAATCTGCAGGAATTGTTCCATAATCTATAGAATTTTGGAAGATGACAACTAATGCATCCACTATTTCCATGGCGACCTCTTTTAGTACTCTGGGATGCAGATTATCAGGCCCTGGGGATTTATTGGCTTTCAGTCCCATTAATTTCTCCAGCACTATTTTTTTACTAATACTAATTTCCTTTAATTCCTCCTTCTCACTAGTCCCTTGGTTCCCTAGCATTTCTGGGAAGTTATTTGTGTCCTCTTCCGTGAAGACAGAACCAAAGTATTTGTTTAATTGCTCTGCCATTTCCTTGTTCCCCATTATAAATTCTCCCGTTTCTGACTGTAAGGGACCTACATTTGTCTTCACTAATCTTTTTCTTTTTACATGTAAAAGCTTTTACAGTCCACTTTTATATTCCTTGCAAGTTTACTCTCATACTCTATTTTTCCCCTCTTAATCAATCTCTTGGTCCTTTTTTGCTGAATTCTAAACTGCTCCCAATCCTCAGACTTGCTACTTTTTCTGGCAACTTTATATGACTCCTCTTTGGATCTAATACAATCTTTAATTTCTTTTGTTAGCCATGGTTTGGCTGCATTTCCTTTTGTGTTTTTGCACCAGAAAGGAATGTATAATTGTTGCAATTTATGTATTCGTTCCTTAAATGTTAGCCATTGCCTATCCACCGTCATGCCTTTTAATGAAGTTTCCCAATCTATCATAGCCAACTCACTCCTCATACCTTCGTAGTTTCCTTTGTTTAGATTCAGGACCCAAGTTTCGGATTGAACTACTTCACTTTCCATCTTAATGAAGAATTCTGTCATGTTATTGTTATTGGGTATGGTAGTGCAGTGGTTATGTTACTGGACTAGTAATCCAGAAGCCTAGACTAATAATCTAGTAGTCAATGAGTTCAAATCCTGCCACGGCAGTTGGGCAATTTAAATTCAATTAATCAAATAAAATCTGGAATTAAAACACGAGTATCAGTAATGGTGGCCATGAAACTACTGGATTGTTGTAAAAACCCATCTGGTTCACGAATGCCTTTTAGGGAAGGAAACCTGCCGTCCTTACCCGGTCTGGCCAAATTGTGACTCCAGACCGACAGCAATGTGGTTGATTCTTAATTGCCCTCTGAAATGGCCTAGCAAGCCACTCCGTTGCACAATCTCAGCTACGAAAAGTTGCAATAAGAATAAAACTGGATGGACCACCCGGGCATCGGACACGACAACGGCAAACCAAGCCCAGTCGGCCCTGCAAAGTCCTCCTCACCAACATCTGGGGACTTGTGCCAAAATTGGGAGAGCTGTCCTACAGACAGCCTGACATAGCCATACTCACAGAATCATACCTTTCAGCCAACATCCCAGACTCTTCCATCACCATCCCTGGGTATGTCCTGTCCCACCGGCAGGACAGACCCACCAGAGGTGGCGGTACAGTGATATACAGTCAGGAGGGAGTGGCTCTGTGAGTCCTCAACATTGACTCTGGACCCCATGAAATCTCATGGCATCAGGTCAAACATGGGCAAGGAAACCTCCTGCTGATTACCACCTACCGTCCTCCCTCAGCTGATGAATCAGTCCTCCTCCATGTTGAGCAGCACTTGGAGGAAGCACTGAGGGTAGCAAGGGCACAAAATGTACTCTGGGTGGGGGACTTCAATGTCCATCACCAAGAGTGGCTCGGTAGCACCACTACTGACCGAGCTGGCCGAGTCCTGAAGGACATAGCTGCCAGACTGGGCCTGCGGCAGGTGGTGAGCGAACCAACACGAGGGAAAAACTTACTTGACCACGTCCTCACCAATCTACCTGTCGCAAATGCATCTGTCCATGACAGTATTAGTAGGAGTGACCACCGCACAGTCCTTGTGGAGACGAAGTCCCGTCTTCGCACTGAGGACACCATCCAACGTGTTGTGTGGCACTATCACCGTGCTAAATGGGATAGTTTCAGAACAGATCTAGCAGCTCAAAACTGGGCATCCATGAGGCACTGTGGGCCATCAGCAGCAGCAGAATCGTATTCCAGCACAATCTGTAATCTCATGGCCCGGCATATTCCTCACTCTACCATTACCAACAAGCCAGGGGACCAACCCTGGTTCAATGAGGAGTGTAGAAGAGCATGCCAGGAGCAGCACCAGGCGTACCTAAAAATGAGGTGCCAACCTGGTGAAGCTACAATTCAGGACTACATGCATGCTAAACAGCAGAAGCAACATGCTATAGACAGAGCTAAGCGATTCCACAAACAACGGATCAGATCAAAGCTCTGCAGTCCTGCCACATCCAGTCGTGAATGGTGGTGGACAATTAAATAACTAACGGGAGGAGGAGGCTCTGCAAACATCCCCATCCTCAATGATGGCGGAGTCCAGCACGTGAGTGCAAACGACAAGGCTGGAGCGTTTGCAACCGTCTTCAGCCAGAAGTGCCGAGTGGATGATCCATCTTGGCCTCCTCCTGATATCCCCACCATCACAGAAGCCAGTCTTCAGCCAATTCGATTCACTCCACGTGATATCAAGAAACGGCTGAGTGCACTGGATACAGCAAAGGCTATGGGCCCCGACAACATCCCGGCTGTAGTGCTGAAGACCTGTGCTCCATAACTAGCTGCGCCTCTAGCCAAGCTGTTCCAGTACAGCTACAACACTGGCATCTACCCGACAATGTGGAAAATTGCACAGGTATGTCCTGTCCACAAAAAGCAGGACAAATCCAATCTGGCCAATTACCGCCCCATCAGTCTACTCTCAATCATCAGCAAAGTGATGGAAGGTGTCGTCGACAGTGCTATCAAGTGGCACTTACTCACCAATAACCTGCTCACCGATGCTCAGTTTGGGTTCCGCCAGGACCACTCGGCTCCAGACCTCATTACAGCCTTGGTCGAAGCATGGACAAAAGAGCTGAATTCCAGAGGTGAGATGAGAGTGACTGCCCTTGACATCAAGGCAGCATTTGACCGAGTGTGGCACCAAGGAGCCCTAGTAAAATTGAAGTCAATGGGAATCAGGGGGAAAACTCTCCAGTGGCTGGAGTCATACCTAGCACAAAGGAAGATGGTAGTGGTTGTTGGAGGCCAATCATCTCAGCCCCAGGACATTGCTGCAGGAGTTCCTCAAGGCAGTGTCCTCGGCCCAACCATCTTCAGCTGCTTCATCAATGACCTTCCCTCCATCATAAGGTCAGAAATGGGGATGTTTTCTGATGATTGCAGTGTTCAGTTCCATTCGCAACCCCTCAGATAATGAAGCAGTCCGAGCCCGCATGCAGCAAGACCTGGACAACATCCAGGCTTGGGCTCATAATTGGCAAGTAACATTTGCGCCAGATAAGTGCCAGGCAATGACCATCTCCAACAATGATGTGGAGATGCCGGTGATGGACTGGGGTGGACAAATGAGAGGAGTCGCACAACACCAGGTTATAGTCCAACAGCTTTATTTGAAATCACAAGCTTTCGGAGCTTTGCTCCTCCGTTAGGTGAGTTAAGGGTTCCATAAAGGCACAGCATATATAGTCAGAGAACAATGCCTGATGATCACAGATAATCTTTTCAACTGCCCTTTCTCACACCTCCGGCAGAGAGATAATCACAGCAATCAAAGGAGTGGATGGTGTTCAGACAGAGAAACATTACATCCCGGACTACTGAATACACAAGCGGTCACATCACAAAGACAGAGAGAGAGAGAGAGAGAGAGACCTGAAAGGCAGAGAGAGAGAGAGAGAATGACCAGTTGTATTAAAAACAGATAACTTTTTTACGCTGGTGGGGTAACGTGTAGCGTGACATGAACCCAAGATCCCGGTTGAGGTCGTCCTCATGGATGCGGAACTTGGCTATCAATTTCTGCTCGACGATTTTGCGTTGTCGTGTGTCTCGAAGGCCGCCTTGGCGAACGCTTACCTGAAGATCGGAGGCTGAATGTCCTTGACTGCTGAAGTGTTCCCCGACTGGGAGGGAACCCTCCTGTCTGGCGATTGTTGCGCGGTGTCCGTTCATCCGTTGTCGCAGTGTCTGCATGGTCTCGCCAATGTACCATGCTCCGGGGCATCCTTTCCTGCAACGTATGAGGTAGACAACGTTGGCCGAGTCACAGGAGTATGAACCATGTACCTGGTGGGTGGTGTCCTCTCGTGTGATGGTGGTATCTGTGTCGATGATTTGGCATGTCTTGCAGAGGTTACCGTGGCAGGGTTGTGTGGTGTCGTGGACGCTGTTCTCCTGAAAGCTGGGTAATTTGCTGCGAACGATGGTCTGTTTGAGGTTAGGTGGCTGTTTGAAGGCGAGTAGTGGAGGCGTGGGGATGGCCTTAGCGAGGTGTTCGTCGTCATCGATGACATGTTGAAGGCTGCGGAGAACATGGCGTAATTTCTCCGCTCCGGGGAAGTACTGGACGACAAAGGGTACTCTGTTGATTGTGTCCCATGTTTGTCTTCTGAGGAGGTCTATGCGATTTTTCGCTGTGGCCCGTTGGAACTGTCAATCGTCATATCCCATTCTTACGAGGGCGTCTTTCAGCGTCTGTCGGTGTCCATCACATTCCTCCTCATCTGAGCAGATCCTGTGTATTCGCAGGGCCTGTCCATAGGGGATGGTCTCTTTGACGTGGTTGGGGTGGAAGCTGGAGAAGTGGAGCATCGTGAGGTTGTCCGTGGGCTTGCGGTAGAGTGAGGTGTGAGGTGCCCGTCTTTGATGGAGATTCGTGTGTCCAAGAATGAGACCGATTCTGAGGAGTAGTCCATGGTGAGTTTGATGGTGGGATGGAACTTGTTGATGTTATCGTGTAGTCTCTTCAGTGATTCTTCTCTGTGGGTCCATAGGAAGAAAATGTCGTCGATGTATCTGGTGTATAGCGTTGGTTGGAGGTCCTGTGCAGTGAAGAAGTCGTGCTCGAACTTGAGCATGAAAATGTTGGCGTATTGGGGTGCGAATTTGGTCCCCATGGCTGTTCCGTGTGTTTGGGTAAAGAACTGGTTGTCGAAGGTGAAGACATTGTGATCCAGGATGAAGCGGATGAGTTGTAGGATGGCGTCTGGAGATTGGCTGTTGTTGGTGTTGAGTACTGAGGCTGTTGCAGTGATGCCGTCATCGTGGGGGATACTGGTGTAGAGTGCTGAGACATCCATCGTGGTGAGAAGTGTTCCTGGTTCAACTGGTCCGTGGGTGCTGAGTTTTTGTAGGAAGTCTGTAGTGTTTTTATGTCCAAAATCAAAGGAGTCCACAACAGCACATCTGCCTTTGCCCCAGCTCCATTGGCTCCGATTCCTTGCTGCTTTCTTCAACCAAACATTTAGCACCCCACCCTTTTCCCACCTTCCTCCTGCCTGCAACAAACTCACCTTGTCCATGAAGCCCACCAACTGCTCCCTTGACCCTCTTTCCTCCGAGCTCCTTGTCACCCAGCTTTCCGACCTTAGCCCTTTGCTTGTTGACATTGTCGACCTTTATCCTCTGCCTGTAACTTTGCCTCCTTTACCAATACACCTTAAACCCCTCCACTCGCTGTTATTACTGCCCTGTTGCAGATCTTCCCTTCCTCTCCAAAGTCCTACATTATATTGCTCTTCAATGATGTGCTTACTAGTCCCTGCAATCTGCTTCCCACCCAGCCCACAGAAAGGAGAGAACTGTCAGTCACTGATGAACCCGCTGTGACTGGAATTCACTGTCTCTCCTCATCCTCTTAACTTTGAAACTGTTGATCATTTGTCTCTCCTCTGTATCCTTCAACATTTTAGTTCCCTATTCCTGCACTCCATTACTGTATCATGTAAATTTGGTTGTAAGTTAATATTGTAAGATGCTTTAAGATGTTGTTGCAAAGTGTTGTAAAGCGTTGTTTAAGTTATTGTTTAAAGTTGTTGTAAAGTGTTTTTAAGTTGTTGATGTAAGGTGTTCACAGATGTTATTATTATTGTTGTAAAGTTTTAAAATTATTGTAGTAAGATGTTGTTTAAGTTGTTGTTGCAAGATTTGTTTAAGTTGTTGTTGTAAGGTTAGCAAAATTGAGGCCCATGGAATTAAAAGCACAGTGGCAGCATGGATATAAAATTGGCTTAGAGACTGCTTGCTGTACCTGCATGTTTGCTTTCAGTGACTGGTGTACAAGGACACCCAGGTCCCTTTGTAAATCAACATTCCCCAATCTATCACCATTTAAATAATACTCTGCCTTTCTGTTTTTCCTTCCAAAGTGGATAACTTCACATTTATCTACGTTATACTGCATCTGCCATGTTTTTGCCCACTCACTCAACTTGTCTAAATCGCCTTGAAGCCTCTTTGCATCCTCCTCACAACTCACGATCCCACCTAGTTTTGTGTCGTCAGCAAACTTGGAAATATTACATTCGGTTCCCTCATCCAAATCATTGATATATATTGTAAATAGTTTGGGCCCAAGCACTGATCCCTGCAGTACCCCACTAGTCACTGCCTGCCACCCCGAAAAAAACCCATTTATTCCTACTCTCTGTTTCCTATCTGTTAACCAATTTTCAATCCATGCCAGTATATTACCGCCAATCCCATGTGCTTTAATTTTGCACATGAACCTCTTATGTGGGACTTCATCAAAGGCCTTCTGAAAATCCAAATAAAACCACATCCTCTGGTTCTCCCTTATCTATTCTACCAGTTACATCCTCAAAGAACACCAGTAGGTTTGTCAAACATTATTTCCCTTTCATAAATCCATGTTGACTTTGTCTAATCCCGTTGATATTTTCTAAGTGTCCTGTTAACACATCCTTTATAATAGACTCTAGCATTTCCCCTACTACTGATGTTAGGCTAACCGGTCTGTAGTTCCCTGTTTTCTCTCTCCCTTTTTTAAATAGTGGGGTTACATTTGCCACCCTCCAATCTGCAGGAATTGTTCCATAATCTATAGAATTTTGGAAGATGACAACTAATGCATCCACTATTTCCATGGCGACCTCTTTTAGTACTCTGGGATGCAGATTATCAGGCCCTGGGGATTTATTGGCTTTTAGTCCCATTAATTTCTCCAGCACTATTTTTTTACTAATACTAATTTCCTTTAATTCCTCCTTCTCACTAGTCCCTTGGTTCCCTAGCATTTCTGGGAAGTTATTTGTGTCCTCTTCCGTGAAGACAGAACCAAAGTATTTGTTTAATTGCTCTGCCATTTCCTTGTTCCCCATTATAAATTCTCCCGTTTCTGACTGTAAGGGACCTACATTTGTCTTCACTAATCTTTTTCTTTTTACATGTAAAAGCTTTTACAGTCCACTTTTATATTCCTTGCAAGTTTACTCTCATACTCTATTTTTCCCCTCTTAATCAATCTCTTGGTCCTTTTTTGCTGAATTCTAAACTGCTCCCAATCCTCAGACTTGCTACTTTTTCTGGCAACTTTATATGACTCCTCTTTGGATCTAATACAATCTTTAATTTCTTTTGTTAGCCATGGTTTGGCTGCATTTCCTTTTGTGTTTTTGCACCAGAAAGGAATGTATAATTGTTGCAATTTATGTATTCGTTCCTTAAATGTTAGCCATTGCCTATCCACCGTCATGCCTTTTAATGAAGTTTCCCAATCTATCATAGCCAACTCACTCCTCATACCTTCGTAGTTTCCTTTGTTTAGATTCAGGACCCAAGTTTCAGATTGAACTACTTCACTTTCCATCTTAATGAAGAATTCTGTCATGTTATTGTTATTGGGTATGGTAGTGCAGTGGTTATGTTACTGGACTAGTAATCCAGAAGCCTAGACTAATAATCTAGTAGTCAATGAGTTCAAATCCTGCCACGGCAGTTGGGCAATTTAAATTCAATTAATCAAATAAAATCTGGAATTAAAACACGAGTATCAGTAATGGTGGCCATGAAACTACCGGATTGTTGTAAAAACCCATCTGGTTCACGAATGCCTTTTAGGGAAGGAAACCTGCCGTCCTTACCCGGTCTGGCCAAATTGTGACTCCAGACCGACAGCAATGTGGTTGATTCTTAATTGCCCTCTGAAATGGCCTAGCAAGCCACTCCGTTGCACAATCTCAGCTACGAAAAGTTGCAATAAGAATAAAACTGGATGGACCACCCGGGCATCGGACATGACAACGGCAAACCAAGCCCAGTCGGCCCTGCAAAGTCCTCCTCACCAACATCTGGGGACTTGTGCCAAAATTGGGAGAGCTGTCCTACAGACAGCCTGACATAGCCATACTCACAGAATCATACCTTTCAGCCAACATCCCAGACTCTTCCATCACCATCCCTGGGTATGTCCTGTCCCACCGGCAGGACAGACCCACCAGAGGTGGCGGTACAGTGATATACAGTCAGGAGGGAATGGCTCTGTGAGTCCTCAACATTGACTCTGGACCCCATGAAATCTCATGGCATCAGGTCAAACATGGGCAAGGAAACCTCCTGCTGATTACCACCTACCGTCCTCCCTCAGCTGATGAATCAGTCCTCCTCCATGTTGAGCAGCACTTGGAGGAAGCACTGAGGGTAGCAAGGGCACAAAATGTACTCTGGGTGGGGGACTTCAATGTCCATCACCAAGAGTGGCTCGGTAGCACCACTACTGACCGAGCTGGCCGAGTCCTGAAGGACATAGCTGCCAGACTGGGCCTGCGGCAGGTGGTGAGCGAACCAACACGAGGGAAAAACTTACTTGACCACGTCCTCACCAATCTACCTGTCGCAAATGCATCTGTCCATGACAGTATTAGTAGGAGTGACCACCGCACAGTCCTTGTGGAGACGAAGTCCCGTCTTCGCACTGAGGACACCATCCAACGTGTTGTGTGGCACTATCACCGTGCTAAATGGGATAGTTTCAGAACAGATCTAGCAGCTCAAAACTGGGCATCCATGAGGCGCTGTGGGCCATCAGCAGCAGCAGAATTGTATTCCAGCACAATCTGTAACCTCATGGCCCGGCATATTCCTCACTCTACCATTACCAACAAGCCAGGGGACCAACCCTGGTTCAATGAGGAGTGTAGAAGAGCATGCCAGGAGCAGCACCAGGCGTACCTAAAAATGAGGTGCCAACCTGGTGAAGCTACAATTCAGGACTACATGCATGCTAAACAGCAGAAGCAACATGCTATAGACAGAGCTAAGCGATTCCACAAACAACGGATCAGATCAAAGCTCTGCAGTCCTGCCACATCCAGTCGTGAATGGTGGTGGACAATTAAATAACTAACGGGAGGAGGAGGCTCTGCAAACATCCCCATCCTCAATGATGGCGGAGTCCAGCACGTGAGTGCAAACGACAAGGCTGGAGCGTTTGCAACCGTCTTCAGCCAGAAGTGCCGAGTGGATGATCCATCTTGGCCTCCTCCTGATATCCCCACCATCACAGAAGCCAGTCTTCAGCCAATTCGATTCACTCCACGTGATATCAAGAAACGGCTGAGTGCACTGGATACAGCAAAGGCTATGGGCCCCGACAACATCCCGGCTGTAGTGCTGAAGACCTGTGCTCCATAACTAGCTGCGCCTCTAGCCAAGCTGTTCCAGTACAGCTACAACACTGGCATCTACCCGACAATGTGGAAAATTGCACAGGTATGTCCTGTCCACAAAAAGCAGGACAAATCCAATCTGGCCAATTACCGCCCCATCAGTCTACTCTCAATCATCAGCAAAGTGATGGAAGGTGTCGTCGACAGTGCTATCAAGTGGCACTTACTCACCAATAACCTGCTCACCGATGCTCAGTTTGGGTTCCGCCAGGACCACTCGGCTCCAGACCTCATTACAGCCTTGGTCGAAGCATGGACAAAAGAGCTGAATTCCAGAGGTGAGATGAGAGTGACTGCCCTTGACATCAAGGCAGCATTTGACCGAGTGTGGCACCAAGGAGCCCTAGTAAAATTGAAGTCAATGGGAATCAGGGGGAAAACTCTCCAGTGGCTGGAGTCATACCTAGCACAAAGGAAGATGGTAGTGGTTGTTGGAGGCCAATCATCTCAGCCCCAGGACATTGCTGCAGGAGTTCCTCAAGGCAGTGTCCTCGGCCCAACCATCTTCAGCTGCTTCATCAATGACCTTCCCTCCATCATAAGGTCAGAAATGGGGATGTTTTCTGATGATTGCAGTGTTCAGTTCCATTCGCAACCCCTCAGATAATGAAGCAGTCCGAGCCCGCATGCAGCAAGACCTGGACAACATCCAGGCTTGGGCTCATAATTGGCAAGTAACATTTGCGCCAGATAAGTGCCAGGCAATGACCATCTCCAACAATGATGTGGAGATGCCGGTGATGGACTGGGGTGGACAAATGAGAGGAGTCGCACAACACCAGGTTATAGTCCAACAGCTTTATTTGAAATCACAAGCTTTCGGAGCTTTGCTCCTCCGTTAGGTGAGTTAAGGGTTCCATAAAGGCACAGCATATATAGTCAGAGAACAATGCCTGATGATCACAGATAATCTTTTCAACTGCCCTTTCTCACACCTCCGGCAGAGAGATAATCACAGCAATCAAAGGAGTGGATGGTGTTCAGACAGAGAAACATTACATCCCGGACTACTGAATACACAAGCGGTCACATCACAAAGACAGAGAGAGAGAGAGAGAGAGACCTGAAAGGCAGAGAGAGAGAGAGAGAATGACCAGTTGTATTAAAAACAGATAACTTTTTTACGCTGGTGGGGTAACGTGTAGCGTGACATGAACCCAAGATCCCGGTTGAGGTCGTCCTCATGGATGCGGAACTTGGCTATCAATTTCTGCTCGACGATTTTGCGTTGTCGTGTGTCTCGAAGGCCGCCTTGGCGAACGCTTACCTGAAGATCGGAGGCTGAATGTCCTTGACTGCTGAAGTGTTCCCCGACTGGGAGGGAACCCTCCTGTCTGGCGATTGTTGCGCGGTGTCCGTTCATCCGTTGTCGCAGTGTCTGCATGGTCTCGCCAATGTACCATGCTCCGGGGCATCCTTTCCTGCAACGTATGAGGTAGACAACGTTGGCCGAGTCACAGGAGTATGAACCATGTACCTGGTGGGTGGTGTCCTCTCGTGTGATGGTGGTATCTGTGTCGATGATTTGGCATGTCTTGCAGAGGTTACCGTGGCAGGGTTGTGTGGTGTCGTGGACGCTGTTCTCCTGAAAGCTGGGTAATTTGCTGCGAACGATGGTCTGTTTGAGGTTAGGTGGCTGTTTGAAGGCGAGTAGTGGAGGCGTGGGGATGGCCTTAGCGAGGTGTTCGTCGTCATCGATGACATGTTGAAGGCTGCGGAGAACATGGCGTAATTTCTCCGCTCCGGGGAAGTACTGGACGACAAAGGGTACTCTGTTGATTGTGTCCCATGTTTGTCTTCTGAGGAGGTCTATGCGATTTTTCGCTGTGGCCCGTTGGAACTGTCAATCGTCATATCCCATTCTTACGAGGGCGTCTTTCAGCGTCTGTCGGTGTCCATCGCATTCCTCCTCATCTGAGCAGATCCTGTGTATTCGCAGGGCCTGTCCATAGGGGATGGTCTCTTTGACGTGGTTGGGGTGGAAGCTGGAGAAGTGGAGCATCGTGAGGTTGTCCGTGGGCTTGCGGTAGAGTGAGGTGTGAGGTGCCCGTCTTTGATGGAGATTCGTGTGTCCAAGAATGAGACCGATTCTGAGGAGTAGTCCATGGTGAGTTTGATGGTGGGATGGAACTTGTTGATGTTATCGTGTAGTCTCTTCAGTGATTCTTCTCTGTGGGTCCATAGGAAGAAAATGTCGTCGATGTATCTGGTGTATAGCGTTGGTTGGAGGTCCTGTGCAGTGAAGAAGTCGTGCTCGAACTTGAGCATGAAAATGTTGGCGTATTGGGGTGCGAATTTGGTCCCCATGGCTGTTCCGTGTGTTTGGGTAAAGAACTGGTTGTCGAAGGTGAAGACATTGTGATCCAGGATGAAGCGGATGAGTTGTAGGATGGCGTCTGGAGATTGGCTGTTGTTGGTGTTGAGTACTGAGGCTGTTGCAGTGATGCCGTCATCGTGGGGGATACTGGTGTAGAGTGCTGAGACATCCATCGTGGTGAGAAGTGTTCCTGGTTCAACTGGTCCGTGGGTGCTGAGTTTTTGTAGGAAGTCTGTAGTGTCACGACAGAAGCTGGGGGTTCCCTGTACGATGGGTTTCAGGATGCCCTCGACGTATCCAGAGAGGTTCTCACACAGGGTTCCGTTGCCTGATACGATGGGACGTCCGGGTGTGTTGGCTTTGTGTATCTTTGGGAGGCAGTAGAAGTCTCCCACGCGGGGAGTACGTGGGATGAGAGTGCGTAGGATGCTTTGAAGGTCTGGATCGAAGGTCTTGATCAGTTTGTTGAGCTGGTGGGTGTGTTCTTTGGTCGGATCTGCGGGTAACCGTCTGTAGTGTTCCTGGTTGTCCAGTTGTCGGTATGCTTCTTTGCAATAGTCCGTTCTGTTCTGTATGACGATGGCTCCTCCTTTGTCTGCTGGTTTGATGACGATGTTGCGGTTGGTCTTGAGAGCGTCGATGGCGTTGCGTTGTGCTCGGGTGACATTCTGGACTGTCTTGTGAGTGCGGCTGATGAATCTGGCGTTGACGCATCTCCTGACAGCTTGAGGGGTCCAATTTGACTCTTTCTTCTTCGGTTGCTGTACCGCGGATCCCTCTGTCTGCTGTTCCGGATTGTTGATTGTCTCATTGGGTTCGCTGCTGAAATCTTGGGCTTTGTGGAAGAATTCCCGGAGCCTCGTTCTCCTGATGAATTCCTCTGTGTCGAAGGAGTAAAGCTCCGAAAGCTTGTGATTTCAAATAAAGCTGTTGGACTATAACCTGGTGTTGTACGAATCCTTACATTCATCTCCAACAAGAGAGAGTCAAACTACCTCCCCTTGACATTCAACGACATTACCATCGCCGAATCCCCCACCATAAACATCCTGGGGGTCACCATTGACCAGAAACTTAACTGGACCAGCCACGTAAATACTGTGGCTACAAGAGCAGGTCAGAGGCTGGGTATTCTGCGGAGAGTGACTCACCTCCTGACTCCCCAAAGCCTTTCCACCATCTACAAGGCACAAGTCAGGAGTGTGATAGAATTCTCTCCACTTGCCTGGATGAGTGCAGCTCCAACAACACTCCAGAAGCTCAACACCATCCAGGACAAAGCAGCCCGCTTGATTGGCACCCCATCCACCATCTTAAACATTCACTCCCTTCACCACCGGCGCACAGTGGCTGCAGTGTGTACCATCCACAGGATGCACTGCAGCAATTCGCCAAGGCTTCTTCGACAGCACCTCCCAAACCCGCGACCTCTACCACCTAGAAGGACAAGAGCAGCAGGCACATGGGAACAACATCACCTGCACGTTCCCCTCCAAGTCACACACCATGCCGACTTGGAAATATATCGCCGTTCCTTCATCGTTGCTGGGTCAAAATCCTGGAACTCGCTTCCTAACAGCACTGTGGGAGAACCTTCACCACACGGACTGCAGCGGTTCAAGAAGGCGGCTCACCACCACCTTCTCAAGGGCAATTAGGGATGGGCAATAAATGCCGGCCTCGCCAGTGACGCCCATATCCCATGAACGAATAAAAAAGAAGTTGGGGTTTTACCCGACACATCCACCTAGCTGGAAGAGGAGTCTGAGGAGCCTGAGCCACCCAAAATGGTCAGTCTTTGTACTTTCCTTGTGGGCCCAGGACGAGCAGGAGTGATATTAACATGAGACAATCGGAGACATAATGAGAGGCATCAAAGAAATTAAAGACATTAATGAGACACAGAGAACGTGTGAAGGGCTGGGGTGGTGGAGGGTGAGTTAGCTCGGAATGGAAAGAGGAAAAACTGACAAAGTAAAGTGTGCTGCAGTGGAGAAGGAGCCTGGAGAAGAAAAAAGGTCAACTGCAAGGTCACTGACCAGGTGATGGGGTCGGTGAGAGGTCACTGACCAGGTGATGGGGTCGGTGAGAGGTCACTGACCAGGTGATGGGGTCGGTGAGAGGTCATTGACCAGGTGATGGAGTCGGTGAGAGGTCACTGACCAGGTGATGGGGTCGGTGAGAGGTCACTGACCAGGTGATGGGGTCGGTGAGAGGTCACTGACCAGGTGATGGGGTCGGTGAGAGGTCACTGACCAGGTGATGGGGTCGGTGAGTGGTCACTGATCAGGTGATGGGTTCGGTGAGAGGTCACTGATCAGGTGATGGGGTCGATGAGAGGTCACTGATCAGGTGATAGGGTCGATGAGAGGGTCAGTGACCAGGTGATGGGGTCGGTGAGAGGTCACTGATCAGGTGATAGGGTCGATGAGAGGGTCAGTGACCAGGTGATGGGGTCGGTGAGAGGTCACTGATCAGGTGATAGGGTCGATGAGAGGGTCAGTGACCAGGTGATGGGGTCAGTGCCTGGTCCTGATCTCAGGTCAGTGAAATAATTTCCAATCAGCCTGGCTCCTAATGTTGCTCTGCTGTAATCAGCACATTACAGCTTGAAGTCCTGTCCTGTCATCCCTCTATCGTTACTGTGGTTTGCGCTTTAAGTTAGTTGGAGGTGGGGTGGGGGGTGGGTGAGGAGAGGTCATTTTTTCTCTGGGACGCCCCCCTCTTGTGTTGTCATGAATGTGCAGTACCTCCACAAGGCTCCATTCCCACAAATGATGTCCACGGAGCGGAACTTGAGATGTGATAATGGCCCGCTTTACAACATCAACCCACGGATACAGGAACGTCCAGCTCCTGTTACAGCATTTCGAGTGAGGTAACCCGTTCTCTTTTAATGAAGACACTTCCCTTTGGTGAAATTCTATTTGCCAATCAGCTTCTTGGTTCCTCAGACTGGAGAAACTTGCTGTGTTGTATCACTGCGGTCAGAACTGCACTGATGCTGACACAAACAGGTCAGGAAAGTACAGCCATGGACACCATCCACGGTAGACACCATCCGCCATTAATTTTAGGAGCGTGTTTTTTAGCTACATCGAGTTACATAGAATGTACAGCACAGAAACAGGCCATTCGGCCCAACTGGTCCAGGCTGGTGTTTATGCTCCACACGAGCCTCCTCCCTCCCTACTTCATCTCACCCTATCAGCATATCCTTCTATTCCTTTCTCCCTCATGTATTTATCCAGCTTCCCCTTAAATGCATCCATGCTCGCCGGCTCAGCTACTCCTTGTGGTAGTGAGTTCCACATTCTAAACACTCTCTGGGTAAAGAAGTTTCTCCTGAATTGCCGATTGGATTTATTAGTGACTCTCATATATTTATGGCCCCTAATTCTGGTCTCTCCCACAAGTGGAAACATCTTCTCTACATCGACCCTATCAAAACCCTTCATAATTTTAGAGACCTCTATCAGGTCACCCCTCAGTCTTCCCGTTTCTAGAGATAAGAGCCCCAGTATTCCTGGTGTGAGTCGGGAACAGATAAGATCACTGCTGTTCTCAGCTCAGACACCGTGACTGGTTTTATGTCACTCCTTAAATGACCAAAGCAAAACACGCGGAACGGTCAGCACCATCCGGTTGTTCCGATCGCTCCAATGGCTCCAGTTGCTCCTGTCTCTACTGTCTCTCCAATCTCTCCCATCTCTCCGATCTCTCCGATCTCTCCAGTCTCTCCGATCTCTCCAGTCTCTCCAATCGCTCCCGTCTCTCCGATCTCTCCAGTCTCTCCGATCGCTCCCATCTCTCCGATCGCTCCCGTCTCTCCGATCTCTCCAGTCTCTCCGATCGCTCCCGTCTCTCCGATCTCTCCAGTCTCTCCGATCTCTCCAGTCTCTCCGATCGCTCCCATCTCTCCGATCGTTCCAGTCTCTCCGATCTTTCCAATTGTTCCAGTCTCCAATCTCTCCGATCGCTCCAGTCTGTCCAGTCTCTCCTGATCGCTCCCGTCTCTCCGATCGCTCCCGTCTCTCCGATCGCTCCAGTCTCTCCGATCTCTCCAGTCTCTCCAGTCTCTCCCGTCTCTCCCGTCTCTCCCGTCTCTCCGATCTCTCCTGTCTCTCCGGTCTCTCCAGTCTCTCCGGTCTCTCCGGTCTCTCCGATCTCTCCAGTCTCTCCGATCTCTCCCGTCTCTCCCGTCTCTCCCGTCTCTCGCCTCTCTCTGGTCTCTCCAGTCTCTCCGGTCTCTCCGGTCTCTCCCGTCTCTCCGATCTCTCACGTCTCTCTGATCACTCTGATCTCTCCCGTCTCTCTGATCTCTCACGTCTCTCTGATCACTCTGATCTCTCCAGTCTCTCCGATCTCTCCCGTCTATCCCGTCTCTCCCGTCTCTCGCCTCTCTCTGGTCTCTCCAGTCTCTCCGGTCTCTCCGGTCTCTCCCGTCTCTCCGATCTCTCATGTCTCTCTGATCACTCTGATCTCTCCCGTCTCTCCGATCTCTCCCGTCTCTCCAGTCTCTCCAGTCTCTCCCGTCTCTCCGGTCTCTCCCGTCTCTCCGATCTATCCTCTCTCTCCGATCTCTCCCGTCTCTCCCGTCTCTCCCGTCTCTCCGCTCTCTCCGGTCTCTCCCGTCTCTCCGCTCTCTCCGGTCGCTCCCGTCTCTACGGTGTCTCCAGTCTATCCGGTCTCTCTCTTCTCTCCGGTCTCTCCCGTCTCTCCAGTCTCTCCCTTCTCTCCGGTCTCTCCGGTCTCTCCGGTCTCTCCCGTCTCTCCGGTCTCTCCCGTCTCTCCCTTCTCTCCGGTCTCTCCCGTCTCTCCCATCTCTCCGGTCTCTCCGGTCTCTCCGTTCTCTCCCGTCTCTCCGGTCTCTCCGGTCTCTCCCGTCTCTCCCGTCTCTCCGCACTCTCCCGTCTCTCCCGTCTCTCCGGTCTCACCCTTTTCTCCGGTCTCTCCGGTCTCTCCGGCCTCTCCAGTCTCTCCCTTCTCTCCGGTCTCTCCGGTCTCTCCGGTCTCTCCCGTCTCTCCGGTCTCTCCCGTCTCTCCCTTCTCTCCGGTCTCTCCCGTCTCTCCCATCTCTCCGGTCTCTCCCGTCTCTCCGTTCTCTCCCGTCTCTCCGGTCTCTCCGGTCTCTCCGGTCTCTCCTGTCTCTCCGCTCTCTCCCGTCTCTCCCGTCTCTCCGGTCTCACCCTTTTCTCCGGTCTCTCCGGTCTCTCCGGTCTCTCCCTTCTCTCCGGTCTCTCCGGTCTCTCCCTTCTCCCCGGTCACTCCCGTCTCTCCCATCTCTCCGGTCTCTCCCGTCTCTCCGTTCTCTCCCGTCTCTCCCGTCTCTCCGGTCTCTCCGGTCTCTCCCGTCTCTCCCGTCTCTCCGCTCTCTCCCGTCTCTCCCGTCTCTCCGGTCTCACCCTTTTCTCCGGTCTCTCCGGTCTCTCCGGTCTCTCCAGTCTCTCCCTTCTCTCCGGTCTCTCCGGTCTCTCCGGTCTCTCCCGTCTCTCCGGTCTCTCCCGTCTCTCCCTTCTCTCCGGTCTCTCCCGTCTCTCCCATCTCTCCGGTCTCTCCCGTCTCTCCGTTCTCTCCCGTCTCTCCGGTCTCTCCGGTCTCTCCTGTCTCTCCGCTCTCTCCCGTCTCTCCCGTCTCTCCGGTCTCACCCTTTTCTCCGGTCTCTCCGGTCTCTCCGGTCTCTCCCTTCTCTCCGGTCTCTCCGGTCTCTCCCTTCTCCCCGGTCTCTCTGGTCTCTCCCATCTCTCCGGTCTGTCCGGTCTCTCCCGTCTCTCCCGTCTCTCCCGTCTCTCCCGTCTCTCCGGTCTCTCCCTTCTCTCCGGTCTCTCCGGTCTCTCCCGTCTCTCCGGTCTCTCCGGTCTCTCCCTTCTCTCCGGTCTCTCCGGTCTCTCCCGCCTCTCCGGTCTCTCCGGTCTCTCCGGTCTCTCCCTTTTCTCCGGTCTCTCCAGTCTCTCCGGTCTCTCCGGTCTCTCCCTTTTCTCCGGTCTCTCCAGTCTCTCCGGTCTCTCCGGTCTCTCCGGTCTCTCCCGTCTCTCCGGTCTCTCCGGTCTCTCCCTTCTCTCCTGTCTCTCCGCTCTCTCCCGTCTCTCCGTTCTCTCCAGTCTCTCCGCTCTCTCCCGTCTCTCCGTTCTCTCCGGTCTCTCCGGTCTCTCCGGTCTCTCCGGTCTCTCCAGTCTCTCCCTTCTCTCCGGTCTCTCCCGTCTCTACGGTCTCTCCGGTCTCTCCCGTCTCTCCGGTCTCTCCCTTCTCTCCGGTCTCTCCGGTCTCTCCCGTCTCTCCCGTCTCTCCGGTCTCTCCCTTCTCTCCATTCTCTCCCGTCTCTCCCGTCTCTCCGGTCTCTCCCGTCTCTCCCTACTCTCCGGTCTCTCCCGTCTCTCCGGTCTCTCCGGTCTCTCCAGTCTCTCCCTTCTCTCCGGTCTCTCCCGTCTCTCCGGTCTCTCCCGTCTCTCCGGTCTCTCCCTTCTCTCCGGTCTCTCCCGTCTCTCCGGTCTCTCCGGTCTCTCCCGTCTCTCCGTTCTCTCCCGTCTCTCCCGTCTCTCCGGTCTCTCCCGTCTCTCCCTTCTCTCCGGTCTCTCCCGTCTCTCCGGTCTCTCCGGTCTCTCCCGTCTCTCCGGTCTCTCCGGTCTCTCCTTTCTCTCCCGTCTCTCCCGTCTCTCCCGTCTCTCCGGTCTCTCCGGTCTCTCCGTTCTCTCCGGTCCCTCCCGTCTCTCCGTTCTCTCCCGTCTCTCCCGTCTCTCCGGTCTCTCCCGTCTCTCCGGTCTCTCCGGTCTCTCCCGTCTCTCCGGCTCTCTCCCGTCTCCCGTCCCTCCTGTCTCTCCGGTCTCTCCCGTCTCTCCCGTCTCTCCCGTCTCGCCGGTCTCTCCCGTCTCTCCGGTCTCTCCCGTCTCTCCCGTCTCTCCCGTCTCTCCGGTCTCTCCGGTCTCTCCCGTCTCTCCGGCTCTCTCCCGTCTCCCGTTCCTCCTGTCTCTCCGGTCTCTCCCGTCTCTCCCGTCTCTCCGGTCTCTCCCGTCTCTCTCGTCTCTCCCGTCTCTCCGGTCTCTCCCGTCTCTCCGGTCTCTCCAGTCTCTCCCGTCTCTCCCGTCTCCCGTCCCTCCTGTCTCTCCGGTCTCTCCGGTCTCTCCGTTCTCTCCGGTCTCTCCGGTCTCTCCGGTCTCTCCCGTCTCTCCGGTCTCTCCCGTCTCTCCCATCTCTCCGGTCTCTCCCGTCTCTCCAGTCTCTCCGGTCTCTCCCTTCTCTCCGGTCTCTCCGGTCTCTCCCGTCTCTCCCGTCTCTCCGGTCTCTCCGGTCTCTCCCGTCTCTCCGGTCTCTCCCGTCTCTCCCATCTCTCCGGTCTCTCCGGTCTCTCCGGTCTCTCCCGTCTCTCCCGTCTCTCCGGTCTCTCCTGTCTCTCCCGTCTCTCCCGTCTCTCCAGTCTCTCCCGTCTCTCCGATCTCTCCCGTCTCTCCGATCGCTCTGATCTCTACCATCTCTCCGATCTCTCCCGTCTCTCCGATCGCTCTGATCTTTCCCGTCTCTCTGATCTCTCCCGTCTCTCCAATCACTCTGATCTCTCCACTCTCTCCCATCTCTCCGGTCTCTCCGGTCTCTCCGATCTCTCCAATCTCTCCGGTCTCTCCGGTCTCTCCGATCTCTCCAATCTCTCCGGTCTCTCCGGTCTCTCCGATCTCTCCAATCTCTCCGGTCTCTCCAATCTCTCCGGTCTCTCCGATCTCTCCAATCTCTCCAATCTCTCCGGTCTCTCCGATCTCTCCGGTCTCTCCGATCTCTCCAATCTCTCCGGTCTCTCCGGTCTCTCCGATCTCTCCAATCTCTCCAATCTCTCCGGTCTCTCCGGTCTCTCCGGTCTCTCCGGTCTCTGGTCTCGCTGGTCTCTCCGGCCTCTCCGATTGCAATGGTCCCTCTGGTCTCTCATATTGCCCTTGACTCTCCGGTTATTCTGATCACTCCGGTCCTTATGGACTCTCCAATTCCTCCAGTCGCTCCAGTCATTCCGATCTTGCTATTCACTCCGGTCTGTCCGATCACTCTGGTCCGATCATTCTGATCGCTCTGGTCCTCATGGTCTCTCTTGTTGCTCCATCTCTCCGATCACTCCAAACGCTCCAGTATCTCCGATTGCTCCAATTTTTTCGGTCTCTCCGGTCTCTCCGGTCTCTCCCGTCTCTCCCGTCTCTCCGGTCTCTCCGGTCTCTCCCTTCTCTTCGGTCTCTCCGGTCTCTCCCATCTCTCCGGTCTCTCCGGTCTCTCCGGTCTCTCCCGTCTCTCCGGTCTCTCCCGTCTCTCCGGTCTCTCCGGTCTCTCCCTTCTCTTCGGTCTCTCCGGTCTCTCCCATCTCTCCGGTCTCTCCGGTCTCTCCGGTCTCTCCCGTCTCTCCGGTCTCTCCGGTCTCTCCCTTCTGTCCTGTCTCTCCGCTCTCTCCCGTCTCTCCGTTCTCTCCCGTCTCTCCGGTCTCTCCGGTGTCTCCTGTCTCTCCGCTCTCTCCCGTCTCTCCGTTCTCTTCCGTCTCTCCGGTCTCTCCGGTGTCTCCGGTCTCTCCGGTCTCTCCGGTCTCTCCGGTCTCTCCCGTCTCTCCGGTCTCTCCCATCCCTCCCGTCTCTCCGGTCTCTCCCGTCTCTCCGTTCTCTCCTGTCTCTCCCGTCTCTCCGATCTCTCCCGTCTCTCTGATCACTCTGATCTCTCCCGTCTCTCCGATCTCTCCCGTCTCTCCGATCACTCTGATCTCTCCCGTCTCTCCGATCTCTCCTGTCTCTCCGATCTCTCCCGTCTCTCCGATCGCTTTGATCTCTCCCGTCTCTCCGATCTCTCCCGTCTCTCTGATCACTCTGATCTCTCCCGTCTCTCTGATCTCTCCCGTCTCTCCGATCACTCTGATCTCTCCCGTCTCTCCGATCTCTCCCGTCTCTCCGATCGCTCTGATCGCTCCCGTCTCTCCGATCTCTCCCGTCTCGCAGATCGCTCTGATCTCTCCCGTCTCTCCGATCGCTCTGATCTCTACCATCTCTCCGATCTCTCCCGTCTCTCCGATCGCTCTGATCTTTCCCGTCTCTCTGATCTCTCCCGTCTCTCCAATCACTCTGATCTCTCCACTCTCTCCCGTCTCTCCGGTCTCTCCGATCGCTCTGATCGCTCCCGTCTCTCCGATCTCTCCCGTCTCGCAGATCGCTCTGATCTCTCCCGTCTCTCCGATCGCTCTGATCTCTACCATCTCTCCGATCTCTCCCGTCTCTCCGATCGCTCTGATCTCTACCATCTCTCCGATCTCTCCCGTCTCTCCGATCGCTCTGATCTTTCCCGTCTCTCTGATCTCTCCCGTCTCTCCAATCACTCTGATCTCTCCACTCTCTCCCGTCTCTCCGGTCTCTCCGGTCTCTCCGATCTCTCCAATCTCTCCGGTCTCTCAGGTCTCTCCGATCTCTCCAATCTCTCCAATCTCTCCGGTCTCTCCGATCTCTCCGGTCTCTCCGGTCTCTCCAATCTCTCCAATCTCTCCGGTCTCTCCGGTCTCTCCGGTCTCTGGTCTCGCTGGTCTCTCCGGCCTCTCCGATTGCAATGGTCCCTCTGGTCTCTCATATTGCCCTTGTCTCTCCGGTTATTCTGATCACTCCGGTCCTTATGGACTCTCCAATTCCTCCAGTCGCTCCAGTCATTCCGATCTTGCTATTCACTCCGGTCTGTCCGATCACTCTGGTCCGATCATTCTGATCGCTCTGGTCCTCATGGTCTCTCTTGTTGCTCCATCTCTCCGATCACTCCAAACGCTCCAGTATCTCCGATTGCTCCAATTTTTTCGGTCTCTCCGGTCTCTCCGGTCTCTCCGGTCTCTCCCGTCTCTCCGGTCTCTCCCGTCTCTCCGGTCTCTCCGGTCTCTCCCTTCTCTTCGGTCTCTCCGGTCTCTCCCATCTCTCCGGTCTCTCCGGTCTCTCCCGTCTCTCCGGTCTCTCCGGTCTCTCCCTTCTCTCCTGTCTCTCCGCTCTCTCCCGTCTCTCCGTTCTCTCCCGTCTCTCCGGTCTCTCCGGTGTCTCCTGTCTCTCCGCTCTCTCCCGTCTCTCCGTTCTCTCCCGTCTCTCCGGTCTCTCCGGTGTCTCCGGTCTCTCCGGTCTCTCCGGTCTCTCCCGTCTCTCCGGTCTCTCCCATCTCTCCCGTCTCTCCGGTCTCTCCCATCTCTCCCGTCTCTCCGGTCTCTCCCGTCTCTCCGTTCTCTCCCGTCTCTCCCGACTCTCCGATCTCTCCCGTCTCTCTGATCACTCTGATCTCTCCCGTCTCTCCGATCTCTCCCGTTTCTCCGATCACTCTGATCTCTCCCGTCTCTCCGATCTCTCCCGTCTCTCCGATCTCTCCCGTCTCTTCGATCGCTTTGATCTCTCCCGTCTCTCCGATCTCTCCCGTCTCTCTGATCACTCTGATCTCTCCCGTCTCTCTGATCTCTCCCGTCTCTCCGATCACTCTGATCTCTCCCGTCTCTCCGATCTCTCCCGTCTCTCCGATCGCTCTGATCGCTCCCGTCTCTCCGATCTCTCCCGTCTCGCAGATCGCTCTGATCTCTCCCGTCTCTCCGATCTCTCCCGTCTCTCCGATCGCTCTGATCTCTTCCGTCTCTCCGATCTCTCCCGTCTCTCCGTTCTCTCCCATCTCTCCGATCTCTCTGATCTCTCCAGTCTCTCCGGTCTCTCTGATCTCTCCACTCTCTCCTGTCTCTCCGGTCTCTCCGGTCTCTCCCTTCTCTCCGGTCTCTCCAGTCTCTCCCTTCTCTCCGGTCTCTCCAGTCTCTCTGGTCTCACCCATCTCTCCGGTCTCTCCGGTCTCTCCGGTCTCTCCCGTCTATCCCGTCTCACCGGTCTCTCCCGTCTCTCCAGTCTCTCCGGTCTCTCCGGTCTCTCCCTTCTCTCCGGTCTCTCCAGTCTCTCTGGTCTCACCCATCTGTCCGGTCTCTCCGGTCTCTCCCGTCTCTGCCATCTCTACGGTCTCTCCGGTCTCTCTCGTCTCACCGGTCTCTACCTTATCTACGGTCTCTCCCGTCTCTCCGGTCTCTCCGGTCTCTCCGGTCTCTCCCTTCTCTCCGGTGTCTCCGGTGTCTCAGGTTTCTCCCGTCTCTCCGGTCTCTCCGGTCTCTCCCGTCTCTCCGGTCTCTCCCGTCTCTCCGGTCTCTCCCTTCTCTCCCGTCTCTCCGGCCTCTCCGGTCTCTCCCTTCCCTCCGGTCTCTCCCTTCTCTCCGGTCTCTCCGGTCTCTCCGGTCTCTCCCGTCTCTCCGGTCTCTCCGGTCTCTCCGGTCTCTCCCGTCTCTCCCGTCTCTCCGGTCTCTCCAGTCTCTCCCCTCTCTCCGGTCTCTCCGGTCTCTCCGGTCTCTCCCTTCTCTCCGGTCTCTCCCTTCTCTCCGGTCTCTCCGGTCTCTCTCTCCGGTCTCTCCCGTCTCTCCGGTCTCTCCCTTCTCTCCGGTCTCTCCCGTCTCTCCCGTCTCTCCGGTCTCTCCAGTTTCTCCCTTCTCTCCGTTCTCTCCGGTCTCTCCCGTCTCTCCGGTCTCTCCCTTCTCTCCGGTCTCTCCGATGTCTACGGTCTCTCCGGTCTCTCCGGTCTCTCCCGTCTCTCCGGTCTCTCCCTTCTCTCCGGTCTCTCCCCTCTCTCCGGTCTCTCCAGTGTGTCCGGTCTCTCCGGTCTCTCCCGTCTCTCCGGTCTCTCCCGTCTCTCCCGTCTCTCCCGTCTCTCCGGTCTCTCCGGTCTCTCCCGTCTCTCCCGTCTCTCCGGTCTCTCTGATCTTTCCCGTCTCTCCGATCTCTCCCGTCTCTCCCGTCTCTCCGATCGCTCTGATCTCTTCCGTCTCTCCGATCTCTCCCGTCTCTCCGTTCTCTCCCATCTCTCCGATCTTTCTGATCTCTCCGGTCTCTCCGGTCTCTCTGGTCTCTCCCTTCTCTCCGGTGTCTCCGGTCTCTCCCATCTCTCCGGTCTCTCCGGTCTCTCCCGTCTATCCCGTCTCTGCCATCTCTACGGTCTCTCCGGTCTCTCCCGTCTCACCGGTCTCTCCCGTCTTTCCAGTCTATCCGGTCTCTCCGGTCTCTCCGGTCTCTCCGGTCTCTCCCTTCTCTCCGGTCTCTCCGGTCTCTCCCTTCTCTACGGTCTCTCCGGTCTCTCTCGTCTCACCGGTCTCTCCCTTATCTCCGGTCTCTCCCGTCTCTCCGGTCTCTCCGGTCTCTCCGGTCTCTCCCTTCTCTCCGGTGTCTCCGGTGTCTCAGGTCTCTCCCGTCTCTCCGGTCTCTCCGGTCTCTCCCGTCTCTCCGGTCTCTCCGGTCTCTCCGGTCTCTCCCTTCTCTCCCGTCTCTCCGGTCTCTCCGGTCTCTCCCTTCTCTCCGGTCTCTCCCATCTCTCCGGTCTCTCCCGTCTCTCCCGTCTCTCCCGTCTCTCCGGTCTCTCCCGTCTCTCCCGTCTCTCCCGTCTCTCCGGTCTCTCCGGTCTCTCCCTTCTCTCCGGTCTCTCCCATCTCTCCGGTCTCTCCGGTCTCTCCGGTCTCTCCCGTCTCTCTGGTCTCACCGGTCTCTCCGGTCTCTCCGGTCTCTCCCGTCTCTCCGGTCTCTCCAGTATATCCGGTCTCTCCCTTCTCTCCGGTCTCTCCCTTCTCTCCGGTCTCTCCCTTCTCTCCAGTCTCTCCCCTCTCTCCGGTCTCACCGGTCTCTCCGGTCTCTCCCGTCTCTCCGGTCTCTCCAGTATATCCGGTCTCTCCCTTCTCTCCGGTCTCTCCCTTCTCTCCGGTCTCTCCGGTCTCTCCCTTCTCTCCGGTCTCTCCCTTCTCTCCCTTCTCTCTGGTCTCTCCCTTCTCTCCGGTCTCTCCCGTCTCTCCGGTCTCTCCCGTCTCTCCGGTCTCTCCCTTCTCTCCGGTCTCTCCCGTCTCTCCGGTCTCTCCGGTCTCTCCCTTCTCTCCGTTCTCTCCGGTCTCTCCCATCTCTCCGGTCTCTCCGGTCTCTCCGGTCTCTCCCGTCTCTCCGGTCTCTGCGGTCTCTCCAGTCTCTCCCTTCTCTCCGGTCGACCTGGTCTCTCCCGTCTCTCCGGTCTCTCCGGTCTCTCCGGTCTCTCCAGTCCCTCCGGTCTCTCCCGTCTCTCCCTTCTCTCCGGTCTCTCCCTTCTCTCCGGTCTCTCCCGTCTCTCCGGTCTCTCCGGTCTCTCCCTTCTCTCCGTTCTCTCCGGTCTCTCCCATCTCTCCGGTCTCTCCGGTCTCTACGGTCTCTCCCGTCTCTCAGGTCTCTGCGGTCTCTCCGGTCTCTCCCTTCTCTCCGGTCGACCTGGTCTCTCCCGTCTCTCCGGTCTCTCCGGTCTCTCCGGTCTCTCCCTTCTCTCCGGTCTCTCCCTTCTCTCCCTTCTCTCTGGTCTCTCCCTTCTCTCCGGTCTCTCCCGTCTCTCCGGTCTCTCCCGTCTCTCCGGTCTCTCCCTTCTCTCCGGTCTCTCCCGTCTCTCCGGTCTCTCCGGTCTCTCCCTTCTCTCCGTTCTCTCCGGTCTCTCCCATCTCTCCGGTCTCTCCGGTCTCCACGGTCTCTCCCGTCTCTCCGGTCTCTGCGGTCTCTCCGGTCTCTCCCTTCTCTCCGGTCGACCTGGTCTCTCCCGTCTCTCCGGTCTCTCCGGTCTCTCCGGTCTCTCCCGTCCCTCTGGTCTCTCCCGTCTCTCCGGTCTCTCCGGTCTCTCCCCTCTCTCCGGTCTCTCCGGTCTCTCCGGTCTCTCCCTTCTCTCCGGTCTCTCCCGTCTCTCCGGTCTCTCCGGTCTCTCCCTTCTCTCTGGTCTCTACCGTCTCTCCGGTCTCTCCGGTCTCTCTGGTCTCTCCCTTCTCTCCGGTCTCTCCCGTCTCTCCCGTCTCTCCGGTCTCTCCGGTCTCTCCCTTCTCTCCCGTCTCTCCGGTCTCTCCCTTCTCTCCGGTCGCTTCCGTCTCTCCGGTCTCTCCGGTCTCTCCCTTCTCTCCGGTCTCTCCCTTCTCTCCGGTCTCTCCGGTCTCTCCGGTCTCAACGGTCTCTCCCTTCTCTCCGGTCTCTCCCGTCTCTCCCGTCTCTCCGGTCTCTCCCGTCTCTCCGGTCTCTCCCCTCTCTCCGGTCTCTCCGGTGTGTCCGGTCTCTCCGGTCTCTCCCGTCTCTCCGGTCTCTCCCGTCTCTCCCGTCTCTCCGGACTCTCCCGTCTCTCCGGTCTCTCCGGTCTCTCCGGTCTCTCCGGTCTCGCCGGTCTCTCCCTTCTCTCCGGTCTCTCCCGTCTCTCCGGTCTCTCCGGTCTCTCCCGTCTCTCCGGTCTCCCCTGTCTCTCCCCTCTCTCCGGTCTCTCCCGTCTTTCCCTTCTCTCCGTTCTCTCCCCTCTCTCCCGTCTCTCCGGTCTCTCCGGTCTCTCCCGTCTCTCCCGTCTCTCCGGTCTCTCCCGTCCCTCCCGTCTCTCCGGTCTCTCCGGTCTCTCCCGTCTCTCCGGTCTCTCCCGTCTCTCCGGTCTCTCCGGTCTCTCCTGTCTCTCCGGTCTCTCCCTTCTCTCCCGTCTCTCCGGTCTCTCCGGTCTCTCCCTTCTCTCCCGTCTCTCCGGTCTCTCCGGTCTCTCCCGTCTCTCCCGTCTCACCGGTCTCTCCGGTCTCTCCCTTCTCTCCGTTCTCTCCGGTCTCTCCCATCTCTCCGGTCTCTCCGGTCTCTCCCGTCTCTCCGGTCTCTGCGGTCTCTCCCTTCTCTCCGGTCGACCTGATCTCTCCCGTCTCTCCGGTCTCCGGTCTCTCCGGTCTCTCCCGTCTCTCCGGTCTCTCCGGTCTCTCCCCTCTCTCCGGTCTCTGCGGTGTGTCCGGTCTCTCCGGTCTCTCCCGTCTCTCCGGTCTCTCCCGTCTCTCCCGTCTCTCCGGTCGCTCCCGTCTCTCCGGTCTCTCCGGTCTCTCCCGTCTCTCCGGTCTCTCCGGTCTCTCTGGTCTCTCCCTTCTCTCCGGTCTCTCCGGTCTTTCCGGTCTCTCCCGTCTCTCCGGTCTCTCCCGTCTCTCCGGTCTCTCCGGTCTCGCCCTTCTCTCCGGTCTCTCCGGTCTCTCCCGTCTCTCCGGTCTCTCCGGTCTCTCCCGTCTCTCCCGTCACTCCGGTCTCTCTGGTCTCTCCCTTCTCTCCCGTCTCTCCGGTCTCTCCCTTCTCTCCCGTCTCTCCGGTCTCTCCGGTCTCTCTGGTCTCTCCCTTCTCTCCGGTCTCTCCGGTCTTTCCGGTCTCTCCCGTCTATCCGGTCTCTCCCGTCTCTCCGGTCGCTCCGGTCTCTCCCTTCGCTCCGGTCTCTCCGGTCTCTCCCGTCTCTCCGGTCTCTCCGGTCTCTCCCGTCTCTCCCGTCACTCCGGTCTCTCCGGTCTCTCCCTTCTCTCCCGTCTCTCCGGTCTCTCCCTTCTCTCCCTTCTCGAAGGTCTCTCCGGTCTCACCGGTCTCTCCCGTCTCTGCGGTCTCTCCGGTCTCTCCCGTCTCTCCCGTCTCTCCGGTCTCTCCGGTCTCTCCCGTCTCTCCCCTCTCTCCGGTCTCTCCCGTCTTTCCAGTCTCTCCGGTCTCTCCCCTCTCTCCCGTCTCTCCGGTCTCTCCGGTCTCTCCCGTCTCTCCCATCTCTCCGGTCTCTCCGGTCTCTCCCGTCTCTCCCGTCTCTCGGGTCTCTCCCGTCCCTCCCGTCTCTCCGGTCTCTCCGGTCTCTCCCGTCTCTCCCGTCACTCCGGTCTCTCCGGTCTCTCCCATCTCTCCCATCTATCCGGTCTCTCCCTTCTCTCCGGTCTCTCCGGTCTCTCCCTTCTCTCCGGTCTCTCTGGTCTCTCCGGTCTCTCCCTACTCTCCGGTCTCTCCAGTCTCTCTGGTCTCTCCCATCTCTCCGGTCTCTCCGGTCTAACCCGTCTCTCCCGTCTCTCCCGTCTATCCCGTCTCTCCCATCTCTCCGGTCTCTCCGGTCTCTCCCGTCTCTCCCCTCTCTCCGCTCTCTCCCGTCTCTCCGGTCTCTCCGGTCTCTCCCGTCTCTCCCATCTCTCCGGTCTCTCCGGTCTCTCCCGTCTCTCCCGTCTCTCCCGTCCCTCCCGTCTCTCCGGTCTCTCCGGTCTCTCCCGTCTCTCCCGTCACTCCGGTCTCTCCGGTCTCTCCCGTCTCTCCCGTCTATCCGGTCTCACCCTTCTCTCCGGTCTCTCCGGTCTCTCCCTTCTCTCCGGTCTCTCTGGTCTCTCCCATCTCTCCGGTCTCTCCGGTCTCTCCGGTCTCTCCCGTCTCTCCCGTCTATCCCATCTCTCCCATCTCTCCGGTCTCTCCGGTCTCTCCCGTCTCACCGGTCTCTCCCGTCTCTCCAGTCTATCCGGTCTCTCTCGTCTCTCCGGTCTCTCCCTTCTCTCCGGTCTCTACGGTCTCTCCCGTCTCTCCGGTCTCTCCGTTCTCTCCCGTCTCTCCGGTCTCTCCCGTCTCTCCGGTCGCTCCGGTCTCTCCCTTCTCTCCGGTCTCTCCCTTCTCTCCGGTCTCTCCGGTCTCTCCCCTCTCTCCGGTCTCTCCCGTCTCTCCGGTCTCTCCAGTATATCCGGTCTCTCCCTTCTCTCCGGTCTCTCCCTTCTCTCCGGTCTCTCCCGTCTCTCCGGTCTCTCCAGTCTCTCCCGTCTCTCCGGTCTCTCCGGTCTCTCCGGTCTCTCCCTTCTCTCCGGTCTCTCACTTCTCTCCGGTCTCTCCGGTCTCTCCCGTCTCTCCGGTCTCTCCATTCTCTCCGGTTGACATGGTCTCTCCCAACTCTCCGGTCTCTCCGGTCTCTCACGTCTCTCCCGTCTCTCCGGTCTCTCCGGTCTCTCCGTTCTCTCTCTTCTCTTCCGTCTCTCCGGTCTCTCCCGTCTCTCCGGTCTCTCCGGTCTCTCCCGTCTCTCCGGTCTCTCCCGTCTCTCGGGTCTCTCCGGTCTCTCCGGTCTCTCCGGTCTCTCCCGTCTCTCCGGTCTCTCCTGTCTCTCCCTTCTCTCCCGTCTCTCCCGTCACTCCAGTCTCTCCCGTCTCTCCCGTCTCTCCGGTCTCTCCCGTCTCTCCCGTCTCTCCGGTCTCTCCCGTCTCTCCGGTCTCTCCGGTCTCTCCCTTCTCTCCCGTCTCTCCGGTCTCTCCCTACTCTCCGGTCTCTCCAGTCTCTCTGGTCTCTCCCATCTCTCCGGTCTCTCCGGTCTCTCCCGTCTCTCCCGTCTATCCCGTCTCTCCCATCTCTCCGGTCTCTCCGGTCTCTCCCGTCTCTCCCCTCTCTCCGGTCTCTCCCGTCTTTCCCGTCTCTCCGGTCTCTCCCCTCTCTCCCGTCTCTCCGGTCTCTCCGGTCTCACCCGTCTCTCCCGTCTCTCGGGTCTCTCCCGTCCCTCCCGTCTCTCCGGTCTCTCCGGTCTCTCCCGTCTCTCCCGTCACTCCGGTCTCTCCGGTCTCTCCCGTCTCTCCCGTCTATCCGGTCTCACCCTTCTCTCCGGTCTCTCCGGTCTCTCCCTTCTCTCCGGTCTCTCTGGTCTCTCCCATCTCTCCGGTCTCTCCCGTCTATCCCGTCTCTCCCATCTCTCCGGTCTCTCCGGTCTCTCCCTTCTCTCCGGTCTCTCTGGTCTCTCCCATCTCTCCGGTCTCTCCGGTCTCTCCGGTCTCTCCCGTCTCTCCAGTCTATCCGGTCTCTCTCGTCTCTCCGGTCTCTCCCTTCTCTCCGGTCTCTCCCGTCTCTCCGGTCTCTCCGGTCTCTCCCTTCTCTCCGGTGTCTCCGGTCTCTACGGTCTCTCCCGTCTCTCCGGTCTCTCCCTTCTCTCCCGTCTCTCCCTTCTCTCCGGTCTCTCCGGTCTCTCCCCTCTCTCCGGTCTCTCCCGTCTCTCCGGTCTCTCCAGTATATCCGGTCTCTCCCTTCTCTCCGGTCTCTCCCTTCTCTCCGGTCTCTCCCGTCTCTCCGGTCTCTCCGGTCTCTCCCTTCTTTCCGGTCTCTCCGGTGTCTACGGTCTCTCCGGTCTCTCCCGTCTCTCCGGTCTCTCCCGTCTCTCCGGTCTCTCCGGACTCTGCCTTCTCTCCGGTCTCTCCGGTCTCTCCGGTCTCTCCCTTCTCTCCGGTCTCTCCCGTCTCTCCGGTCTCTCCGGTCTCTCCCTTCTCTCCGGTGTCTCCGGTCTCTACGGTCTCTCCCGTCTCTCCTGTCTCTCCCTTCTCTCCCGTCTCTCCGGTCTCTCCGGTCTCTCCGGTCTCTCCCGTCTCTCCGGTCGCTCCGGTCTCTCCCTTCTCTCCGGTCTCTCCCTTCTCTCCGGTCTCTCCGGTCTCTCCCCTCTCTCCGGTCTCTCCCGTCTCTCCGGTCTCTCCAGTATATCCGGTCTCTCCCTTCTCTCCGGTCTCTCCCTTCTCTCCGGTCTCTCCCGTCTCTCCGGTCTCTCCGGTCTCTCCCTTCTTTCCGGTCTCTCCGGTGTCTACGGTCTCTCTGGTCTCTCCCGTCTCTCCGGTCTCTCCCGTCTCTCCGGTCTCTCCGGACTCTGCCTTCTCTCCGGTCTCTCCGGTCTCTCCGGTCTCTCCCTTCTCTCCGGTCTCTCCCGTCTCTCCGGTCTCTCCGGTCTCTCCCTTCTCTCCGGTGTCTCCGGTCTCTACGGTCTCTCCCGTCTCTCCTGTCTCTCCCTTCTCTCCCGTCTCTCCGGTCTCTCCGGTCTCTCCGGTCTCTCCCGTCTCTCCGGTCGCTCCGGTCTCTCCCTTCTCTCCGGTCTCTCCCTTCTCTCCGGTCTCTCCGCTCTCTCCCCTCTCTCCGGTCTCTCCCGTCTCTCCGGTCTCTCCAGTATATCCGGTCTCTCCCTTCTCTCCGGTCTCTCCCTTCTCTCCGGTCTCTCCCGTCTCTCCGGTCTCTCCAGTCTCTCCCGTCTCTCCGGTCTCTCCGGTCTCTCCGGTCTCTCCCTTCTCTCCGGTCTCTTACTTCTCTCCGGTCTCTCCGGTCTCTCCCGTCTCTCCGGTCTCTCCGGTCTCTCCATTCTCTCCGGTTGACATGGTCTCTCCCAACTCTCCGGTCTCTCCGGTCTCTCACGTCTCTCCCGTCTCTCCGGTCTCTCCGGTCTCTCCGGTCTCTCCCTTCTCTTCCGTCTCTCCGCTCTCTCCCGTCTCTCCGGTCTCTCCGGTCTCTCCCGTCTCTCCGGTCTCTCCGGTCTCTCCCGTCTCTCCGGTCTCTCCGGTCTCTCCGGTCTCTCCCGTCTCTCCGGTCTCTCCTGTCTCTCCCTTCTCTCCCGTCTCTCCCGTCTCTCCGGTCTCTCCCGTCTCTCCCGTCTCTCCGGTCTCTCCCGTCTCTCCCGTCTCTCCGGTCTCTCCCGTCTCTCCGGTCTCTCCGGTCTCTCCCTTCTCTCCCGTCTCTCCGGTCTCTCCGGTCTCTTCCTTCTCTCCGGTCACTCCCGTCTCTCCGGTCTCTCCGGTCTCTCCCGTCTCTCCAGTCTCTCCCGTCTCTCCGGTCTCTCCCTTCTCTCCCGTCTCTCCGGTCTCTCCCTTCTGTCCGGTCTCTCCGGTCTCTCCCTTCTCTCCCGTCTCTCCCGTCTCTCCGGTCTCTCCCTTCTCTCCGGTCTCTCCCCTCTCTCCGGTCTCTCCGGTCTCTCCCGTCTCTCCGGTCTCTCCAGTATATCCGGTCTCTCCCTTCTCTCCGGTCTCTCCCTTCTCTCCGGTCGCTCCCGTCTCTCCGGTCTCTCCGGTCTCTCCCGTCTCTCCAGTCTCTCCCGTCTCTCCGGTCTCTCCCTTCTCTCCCGTCTCTCCGGTCTCTCCCTTCTGTCCGGTCTCTCCGGTCTCTCCCTTCTCTCCCGTCTCTCCCGTCTCTCCGGTCTCTCCCTTCTCTCCGGTCTCTCCCCTCTCTCCGGTCTCTCCGGTCTCTCCCGTCTCTCCGGTCTCTCCAGTATATCCGGTCTCTCCCTTCTCTCCGGTCTCTCCCTCCTCTCCGGTCTCTCCCGTCTCTCCCGTCACTCCCGTCTCTCCAGTATATCCGGTCTCTCCCTTCTCTCCGGTCTCTCCCTTCTCTCCGGTCTCTCCCGTCTCTCCGGTCTCTCCGGTCTCTCCCTTCTTTCCGGTCTCTCCGGTGTCTACGGTCTCTCCGGTCTCTCCCGTCTCTCCGGTCTCTCCCGTCTCTCCGGTCTCTCCGGACTCTGCCTTCTCTCCGGTCTCTCCGGTCTCTCCGGTCTCTCCCTTCTCTCCGGTCTCTCCGGTCTCTCCGGTCTCTCCCTTCTCTCCGGTCACTCCGGTCTCTCCCTGCTCTCCGGTCTCTCCGGTCTCTCCCGTCTCTCCGGTCTCTCCGGTCTCTCCCGTCTCTCCGGTCTCTCCGGTCTCTCCTTTCGCTCCGGTCTCTCTCTTCTCTCCGGTCTCTCTCTTCTCTCCGGTCTCTCCGGTCTCTCCCTTCTCTCCGGTCTCTCCGGTCTCTCCGGTCTCTCCCTTCTCTCCGGTCTCTCCCGTCTCTCCGGTCTCTCCCCTCTCTCCGGTCTCTCCGGTCTCTCCCGTCTCTCCCGTCTCTCCCGTCTCTCCGGTCTCTCCAGTCTCTCCGGTCTCTCCAGTCTCTCCGGTCTCTCCCTTCTCTCCCGTCTCTCCCTTCTCTCCGGTCTCTCCCTTCTCTCCGGTCTCTCCGGTCTCTCCCTTCTCTCCGGTCTCTCCCGTCTCTCCCGTCTCTCCGGTCTCTCCAGTCTCTCCGGTCTCGGCGGTCTTTCCCTTCTCTCCCGTCTCTCCCGTCTCTCCGGTCTCTCCGGTCTCTCCCGTCTCTCCCGTCTCTCCGGTCTCTCCGATATCTCCCGTCTCTCCCTTCTCTCCGGTCTCTCCCGTCTTTCCCTTCTCTCCGGTCTCTCCCCTCTCTCCCGTCTCTCCGGTCTCTCCGGTCTCTCCCGTCTCTCCCGTCTCTCCGGTCTCTCCGGTCTCTCTGGTCTCTCCCTTCTCTCCGGTCTCTCCCGTCTCTCCGGTCTCTCCCTTCTCTTCGGTCTCTCCCCTCTCTCCGGTCTCTCCGGTCTCTCCCGTCTCTCCCGTCTCTCCCGTCTCTCCGGTCTCTCCCGTCTCTCCGGTCTCTCCAGTCTCTCCGGTCTCACCCTTCTCTCCCGTCTCTCCGGTCTCTCCGGTCTTTACCTTCTCTCCGGTCTCTCCGGTCTCTCCCTTCTCTCCGGTCTCTCTCGTCTCTCCCGTCTCTCCGGTCTCTCCGGTCTCGGCGGTCTTTCCCTTCTCTCCTGTCTCTCCCGTCTCTCCGGTCTATCCGGTCTCTCCGGTCTCTCCCTTCTCTCCGGTCTCTCCGGTCTCTCCCTTCTCTCCGGTCTCTCCCGTCTTTCCCTTCTCTCCGGTCTCTCCCCTCTCTCCCGTGTCTCCGGTCTCTCCGGTCTCTCCCGTCTCTTCCATCTCTCCGGTCTCTCATGTCTCTCCCGTCTCTCCCGTCTCTCCGGTCTCTCCGGTCTCTCTGGTCTCTCCCTTCTCTCCGGTCTCTCCGGTCTGTCCGGTCTCTCCCTTCTCTCCGGTCTCTCCCGTCTCTCTGGTCTCTCCCCTCTCTCCCGTCTCTCCCTTCTCTCCCTTCTCTCCCGTCTCTCCGGTCTCTCCGGTCTCTCCCTTCTCTCCGGTCTCTCCGGTCTCTCCCTTCTCTCCGGTCTCTCCGGTCTCTCCCGTCTCTCCGGTCTCTCCGGTCTCTCCCTTCTCTCCGGTCTCTCCCGTCTCTCCGGTCTCTCCGGTCTCTCCGGTCTCGGCGGTCTTTCCCTTCTCTCCCGTCTCTCCCGTCTCTCCGGTCTCACCCTTCTCTCCGGTCTCTCACTTCTCTCCGGTCTCTCCGGTCTCTCCGGTCTCTCCCTACTCTCCGGTCTCTCCAGTCTCTCTGGTCTCTCCCATCTCTCTGGTCTCTCCGGTCTCTCCGGTCTCTCCCGTCTCTCCCGTCTATCCCGTCTCTCCCATCTCTCCGGTCTCTCCGGTCTCTCCCGTCTCACCGGTCTCTCCCGTCTCTCCAGTCTATCCGGTCTCTCTCGTCTCTCCGGTCTCTCCCTTCTCTCCGGTCTCTCCCGTCTCTCCGGTCTCTCCCTTCTCTCCGGTGTCTCCGGTGTCTCTGGTCTCTCCCATCTCTCCGGTCTCTCCCGTCTCTCCGGTCTCTCCCTTCTCTCCCGTCTCTCCGGTCTCTCCGGTCTCTCCCTTCTCTCCAGTCTCTCCCGTCTCTCCCGTCTCTCCCGTCTCTCCGGTCTCTCCCTTCTCTCCGGTCTCTCCCTTCTCTCCGGTCTCTCCGGTCTCTCCCCTCTCTCCGATCTCTCCGGTCTCTCTGGTCTCTCCCCTCTCTCCGGTCTCTCCTGTCTCTCCGGTCTCTCCCTTCTCTCCGGTCTCTCCGGTCTCTCCCCTCTCTCCGGTCTCTCCCTTCTCTCCGGTCTCTCCGGTCTCTCCCGTCTCTCCGGTCTCTCCAGTATATCCGGTCTCTCGCTTCTCTCCGGTCTCTCCGGTCTTTCCCGTCTCTCCCGTCTCTCCGGGCTCTGCGGTCTCTCCGGTCTCTCCCGTCTCTCCGGTCTCTCCAGTATATCCGGTCTCTCGCTTCTCTCCGGTCTCTCCGGTCTTTCCCGTCTCTCCCGTCTCTCCGGGCTCTGCGGTCTCTCCGGTCTCTCCGATCTCTCCGGTCTCTCTGGTCTCTCCCCTCTCTCCGGTCTCTCCTGTCTCTCCGGTCTCTCCCTTCTCTCCGGTCTCTCCGGTCTCTCCCCTCTCTCCGGTCTCTCCCTTCTCTCCGGTCTCTCCGGTCTCTCCCGTCTCTCCGGTCTCTCCAGTATATCCGGTCTCTCGCTTCTCTCCGGTCTCTCCGGTCTCTCCCTTCTCTCCCGTCTCTCCGGTCTCTCCCTTCTGTCCGGTCTCTCCGGTCTCTCCCTTCTCTCCCGTCTCTCCCGTCTCTCCGGTCTCTCCCTTCTCTCCGGTCTCTCCCCTCTCTCCGGTCTCTCCGGTCTCTCCCGTCTCTCCGGTCTCTCCAGTATATCCGGTCTCTCCCTTCTCTCCGGTCTCTCCCTCCTCTCCGGTCTCTCCCGTCTCTCCCGTCACTCCCGTCTCTCCAGTATATCCGGTCTCTCCCTTCTCTCCGGTCTCTCCCTTCTCTCCGGTCTCTCCCGTCTCTCCGGTCTCTCCGGTCTCTCCCTTCTTTCCGGTCTCTCCGGTGTCTACGGTCTCTCCGGTCTCTCCCGTCTCTCCGGTCTCTCCCGTCTCTCCGGTCTCTCCGGACTCTGCCTTCTCTCCGGTCTCTCCGGTCTCTCCGGTCTCTCCCTTCTCTCCGGTCTCTCCGGTCTCTCCGGTCTCTCCCTTCTCTCCGGTCACTCCGGTCTCTCCCTGCTCTCCGGTCTCTCCGGTCTCTCCCGTCTCTCCGGTCTCTCCGGTCTCTCCCGTCTCTCCGGTCTCTCCGGTCTCTCCTTTCGCTCCGGTCTCTCTCTTCTCTCCGGTCTCTCTCTTCTCTCCGGTCTCTCCGGTCTCTCCCTTCTCTCCGGTCTCTCCGGTCTCTCCGGTCTCTCCCTTCTCTCCGGTCTCTCCCGTCTCTCCGGTCTCTCCCCTCTCTCCGGTCTCTCCGGTCTCTCCCGTCTCTCCCGTCTCTCCCGTCTCTCCGGTCTCTCCAGTCTCTCCGGTCTCTCCAGTCTCTCCGGTCTCTCCCTTCTCTCCCGTCTCTCCCTTCTCTCCGGTCTCTCCCTTCTCTCCGGTCTCTCCGGTCTCTCCCTTCTCTCCGGTCTCTCCCGTCTCTCCCGTCTCTCCGGTCTCTCCAGTCTCTCCGGTCTCGGCGGTCTTTCCCTTCTCTCCCGTCTCTCCCGTCTCTCCGGTCTCTCCGGTCTCTCCCGACTCTCCCGTCTCTCCGGTCTCTCCGATATCTCCCGTCTCTCCCTTCTCTCCGGTCTCTCCCGTCTTTCCCTTCTCTCCGGTCTCTCCCCTCTCTCCCGTCTCTCCGGTCTCTCCGGTCTCTCCCGTCTCTCCCGTCTCTCCGGTCTCTCCGGTCTCTCTGGTCTCTCCCTTCTCTCCGGTCTCTCCCGTCTCTCCGGTCTCTCCCTTCTCTTCGGTCTCTCCCCTCTCTCCGGTCTCTCCGGTCTCTCCCGTCTCTCCCGTCTCTCCCGTCTCTCCGGTCTCTCCCGTCTCTCCGGTCTCTCCAGTCTCTCCGGTCTCACCCTTCTCTCCCGTCTCTCCGGTCTCTCCGGTCTTTACCTTCTCTCCGGTCTCTCCGGTCTCTCCCTTCTCTCCGGTCTCTCTCGTCTCTCCCGTCTCTCCGGTCTCTCCGGTCTCGGCGGTCTTTCCCTTCTCTCCTGTCTCTCCCGTCTCTCCGGTCTATCCGGTCTCTCCGGTCTCTCCCTTCTCTCCGGTCTCTCCGGTCTCTCCCTTCTCTCCGGTCTCTCCCGTCTTTCCCTTCTCTCCGGTCTCTCCCCTCTCTCCCGTGTCTCCGGTCTCTCCGGTCTCTCCCGTCTCTTCCATCTCTCCGGTCTCTCATGTCTCTCCCGTCTCTCCCGTCTCTCCGGTCTCTCCGGTCTCTCTGGTCTCTCCCTTCTCTCCGGTCTCTCCGGTCTGTCCGGTCTCTCCCTTCTCTCCGGTCTCTCCCGTCTCTCTGGTCTCTCCCCTCTCTCCCGTCTCTCCCTTCTCTCCCTTCTCTCCCGTCTCTCCGGTCTCTCCGGTCTCTCCCTTCTCTCCGGTCTCTCCGGTCTCTCCCTTCTCTCCGGTCTCTCCGGTCTCTCCCGTCTCTCCGGTCTCTCCGGTCTCTCCCTTCTCTCCGGTCTCTCCCGTCTCTCCGGTCTCTCCGGTCTCTCCGGTCTCGGCGGTCTTTCCCTTCTCTCCCGTCTCTCCCGTCTCTCCGGTCTCACCCTTCTCTCCGGTCTCTCACTTCTCTCCGGTCTCTCCGGTCTCTCCGGTCTCTCCCTACTCTCCGGTCTCTCCAGTCTCTCTGGTCTCTCCCATCTCTCTGGTCTCTCCGGTCTCTCCGGTCTCTCCCGTCTCTCCCGTCTATCCCGTCTCTCCCATCTCTCCGGTCTCTCCGGTCTCTCCCGTCTCACCGGTCTCTCCCGTCTCTCCAGTCTATCCGGTCTCTCTCGTCTCTCCGGTCTCTCCCTTCTCTCCGGTCTCTCCCGTCTCTCCGGTCTCTCCCTTCTCTCCGGTGTCTCCGGTGTCTCTGGTCTCTCCCATCTCTCCGGTCTCTCCCGTCTCTCCGGTCTCTCCCTTCTCTCCCGTCTCTCCGGTCTCTCCGGTCTCTCCCTTCTCTCCAGTCTCTCCCGTCTCTCCCGTCTCTCCCGTCTCTCCGGTCTCTCCCTTCTCTCCGGTCTCTCCCTTCTCTCCGGTCTCTCCGGTCTCTCCCCTCTCTCCGATCTCTCCGGTCTCTCTGGTCTCTCCCCTCTCTCCGGTCTCTCCTGTCTCTCCGGTCTCTCCCTTCTCTCCGGTCTCTCCGGTCTCTCCCCTCTCTCCGGTCTCTCCCTTCTCTCCGGTCTCTCCGGTCTCTCCCGTCTCTCCGGTCTCTCCAGTATATCCGGTCTCTCGCTTCTCTCCGGTCTCTCCGGTCTTTCCCGTCTCTCCCGTCTCTCCGGGCTCTGCGGTCTCTCCGGTCTCTCCATTCTCTCTGGTCGACATGGTCTCTCCCGTCTCTCCCGTCTCTCCCGTCTCTCCCGTCTCTCACGTCTCTCCGGTCTCTCCCTTCTCTCCGGTCTCTCCCTTCTCTCCGGTCTCTCCGGTCTCTCCGGTCTCTCCCGTCTCTCCGGTCTCTCCGGTCTCTCCCGTCTCTCCGGTCTCTCCGGTCTATCCCTTCTCTCCGTTCTCTCCGGTCTCTCCCATCTCTCCGGTCTCTCCGGTCTCTCCCGTCTCTCCCGTCTCTCCGGGCTCTGCGGTCTCTCCGGTCTCTCCATTCTCTCCGGTCGACATGGTCTCTCCCGTCTCTCCGGTCTCTCCGGTCTCTCCGGTCTCTCCGGTCTCTCCCCTCTCTCCGGTCTCTCCGGTGTGTCCGGTCTCTCCGGTGTCTCCCGTCTCTCCGGTCTCTCCCGTCTCTCCCGTCTCTCCGGTCTCTCCGGTCTCTCCCGTCTCTCCGGTCTCTCCGGTCTCTCCCTTCTCTCCCGTCTCTCCGGTCTCTCCGGTCTCTCCGGTCTCTCCCGTCTTTCCGGTCTCTCCCGTCTCTCCGGTCTCTCCGGTCTCTCCCTTCTCTCCGGTCGCTCCCGTCTCTCCGGTCTCTCCCGTCTTTCCCTTCTCTCCGGTCTCTCCGGTCTCTCCCGTCTCTCCGGTCTCTCCGGTCTCTCCCGTCTCTCCGGTCTCTCCGGTCTCTCCCTTCTCTCCGGTCTCTCCGGTCTGTCTCTTCTCTCCGGTCTTTCCGTTCCCTCCCTTCTCTCCGGTCTCTCCGGTCTCTCCGGTCTCTCCGGTCTCTCCCTTCTCTCCCGTCTCTCCCGTCTCTCCGGTCTCTCCCCTCTCTCCGGTCTCTCCGGTCTCTCCCGTCTCTCCGGTCTCTCCGGTCTCTCCGGTCTCTCCGGTCTCTCCCTTCTCTCCCGTCTCTCCGGTCTCTCCGGTCTCTCCCTTCTCTCCGGTCTCTCCGGTCTCTCCCTTCTCTCCCGTCTCTCCCGCCTCTCCGGTCTCTCCGGTCTCTCCGGTCTCGGCGGTCTCTCCCTTCTCTCCGGTCTCTCCCGTCTCTCCGGTCTCTCCGGTCTCTCCCGTCACTCCCGTCTCTCCGGTATCTCCGGTCTCTCCCTTCTCTCCCGTCTCTCCGGTCTCTCCGGTCTCTCCGGTCTCTCCCGTCTTTCCGGTCTCTCCCGTCTCTCCGGTCTCTCCGGTCTCTCCCTTCTCTCCGGTCGCTCCCGTCTCTCCGGTCTCTCCCGTCTTTCCCTTCTCTCCGGTCTCTCCGGTCTCTCCCGTCTCTCCGGTCTCTCCGGTCTCTCCCGTCTCTCCGGTCTCTCCGGTCTCTCCCTTCTCTCCGGTCTCTCCGGTCTGTCTCTTCTCTCCGGTCTCTCCGTTCTCTCCCTTCTCTCCGGTCCCTCCGGTCTCTCCGGTCTCTCCCTTCTCTCCGGTCTCTCCCGTCTCTCCGGTCTCTCCCCTCTCTCTGGTCTCTCCGGTCTCTCCCGTCTCTCCCGTCTCTCCGGTCTCTCCGGTCTCTCCGGTCTCTCCCTTCTCTCCCGTCTCTCCGGTCTCTCCGGTCTCTCCCTTCTCTCCGGTCTCTCCGGTCTCTCCCTTCTCTCCGGTCTCTCCGGTCTCTCCCGTCTCTCCGGTCTCTCCGGTCTCTCCGGTCTCGGCGGTCTCTCCCTTCTCTCCGGTCTCTCCCGTCTCTCTGGTCTCTCCGGTCTCTCCCGTCACTCCCGTCTCTCCGGTCTCTCCGGTCTCTCCCGTCTCTCCCTTCTCTCCGGTCTCTCCCGTCTTTCCCTTCTCTCCGGTCTCTCCCCTCTCTCCCGTCTCTCCGGTCTCTCCGGTCTCTCCCGTCTCTTCCATCTCTCCGGTCTCTCCGGTCTCTCCCGTCTCTCCCGTCTATCCCGTCTCTCCCATCTCTCCGGTCTCTCCGGTCTCTCCCGTCTCACCGGTCTCTCCCGTCTCTCCAGTCTATCCGGTCTCTCTCGTCTCTCCGGTCTCTCCCTTCTCTCTGGTCTCTCCCGTCTCTCCGGTCTCTCCGGTCTCTCCGGTCTCTCCCTTCTCTCCGGTGTCTCTGGTGACTCTGGTCTCTCCCATCTCTCCGGTCTCTCCCGTCTCTCCGGTCTCTCCCTTCTCTCCCGTCTCTCCGGTCTCTCCGGTCTCTCCCTTCTCTCCGGTCTCTCCCGTCTCTCCCGTCTCTCCCGTCTCTCCCTTCTCTCCGGTCTCTCCCTTCTCTCCGGTCTCTCCCTTCTCTCCGGTCTCTCCGGTCTCTCCCCTCTCTCCGGTCTCTCCGGTCTCTCCGGTCTCACCGGTCTCTCCCGTCTCTCCGGTCTCTCCAGTATATCCGGTCTCTCCCTTCTCTCCGGTCTCTCCGGTCTCTCCCGTCTCTCCGGTCTCTCCGGTCTCTCCCGTCTCTCCGGTCTCTCCGGTCTCTCCCTTCTCTCCGTTCTCTCCGGTCTCTCCCATCTCTCCGGTCTCTCCCGTCTCTCCCGTCTCTCCGGGCTCTCCGGTCTCTCCGGTCTCTCCATTCTCTCCGGTCGACATGGTCTCTCCGGTCTCTCCGGTCTCTCCCGACTCTCCCGTCTCTCCGGTCTCTCCGGTCTCTCCCGTCTCTCCGGTCTCTCCGGTCTCTGCCCTCTCTCCGGTCTCTCCGGTGTGTCCGGTCTCTCCGGTCTCTCCCGTCTCTCCGGTCTCTCCGGTCTCTCCCGTCTCTCCGGTCTCTCTGGTCTCTCCCTTCTCTCCGGTCTCTCCAGTCTCTGCGGTCTCTCCCGTCTCTCCCGTCACTCCGGTCTCTCCGGTCTCTCCGGTCTCTCCCTTCTCTCCCGTCTCTCCGGTCTCTCCGGTCTCTCCCTTCTCTCCGGTCGCTCCCGTCTCTCCTGTCTCTCCTGTCTTTCCTGATCTCCGGTCTCTCCGGTCTCTCCCGTCTCTCCGGTCTCTTCGGTCTCTCCCGTTTCTCCCATCTCTCCGGTCTCTCCGGTCTCTCCGGTCTCTCCCGTCTCTCCGGTCTCTCCCGTCTCTCCCGTCTCTCCGGTCTTACCCTTCTCTCCAGTCTCTCCGGTCTCTCCGGTCTCTCCGGTCTCTCCCGTCTCTCTGGTCTCTCCGGTCTCTCCCTTCTCTCCTGTCTCTCCATTCTCTCCCGTCTCTCCGTTCTCTCCCGTCTCTGGTCTCTCCCGTCTCTCCCTTCTCTCCGGTCTCTCCCGTCTCTCCGGTCTCTCCCGTCTCTCCGGTCTCTCCGGTCTCTCCCATCTCTCCCGTCTCTCCCGTCTCTCCGGTCTCTCCCGTCTCTCCGGTCTCTCCGGTCCATCCCGCCTCTCCGGTCTCTCCGGTCTCTCCCGTCTCTCCGGTCTCTCCTTTCTCTCCCGTCTCTCCCATCTCTCCCGTCTCTCCGTTCTCTCCCGTCTCTCCCGTCTCTCCGGTCTCTCCCGTCTCTCCGGTCTCTCCCGTCTCTCCCGTCTCTCCGGTCTCTCCCGTCTCTCCGGTCTCTCCCGTCTCTCCCGTCTCTCCCGTCTCTCCGGTCTCTCCCGTCTCTCCGGTCTCTCCGGTCTCTCCCGTCTCTCCGGTCTCTCCCGTCTCTCCCGTCTCTCCCGTCTCTCCGGTCTCTCCCGTCTCTCCCGTCTCTCCGGTCTCTCCGGTCTCTCCCGTCTCTCCGGTCTCTCCCGTCTCTCCCGTCTCTCCGGTCTCTCCGGTCTCTCCGATCTCTCCCGTCTCTCAGATCGCTCTGATCTCTCCGGTCTCTCCGATCTCTCCCTTCTCTCCAATCGCTCTGATCTCTCCCGTCTCTCCGATCGCTCCCGTCTCTCCGATCGCTCTGATCGCTCCCGTCTCTCCGATCTCTCCCGTCTCTCAGATCGCTCTGAACTCTCCCGTCTCTCCGATCTCTCCCGTCTCTCCGATCTCTCCCGTCTGTCCGATCGCTCTGATCTCTCCCGCCTCTCCGGTATCTCCGGTCTCTCTGGTCTCTCCCTTCTCTCCGGTCGCTCCTGTCTCTCTGGTCTCTCCGGTCTCTCCCGTCTCTCCAGTCTCTCCCGTCTCTCCGGTCTCTCCCTTCTCTCCCGTCTCTCCGGTCTCTCCCTTCTCTCCGGTCTCTCCGGTCTCTGGTCTCTCCCGTCTCTCCCGTATCTCCGATCTCTCCCTTCTCTCCGGTCTCTCCCTTCTCTCCGGTTTCTCCAGTCTCTACCCTCTCTCCGGTCTCTCCGGTCTCTCCCGTCTCTCCGGTCTCTCCAGCATATCCTGTCTCTCCGGTCTCTCCCTTCTCTCCGGTCTCTCCCGTCTCTCCGGTCTCTCCGGTCTCTCCCTTCTTTCCGGTCTCTCCGGTGTCTACGGTCTCTCCGGTCTCTCCTGTCTCTCCCGTCTCTCCGGTCTCTCCCGTCTCTCCGGTCTCTCACGTCTCTCCGGTCTCTCGGGACTCTGCCTTCTCTCCGGTCTCTCCGGTCTCTCCCTTCTCTCCGGTCTCTCTGGTCTCTCCCGTCTCTCTGGTCTCTCCCTTCTCTCCGGTCTCTCCGGTCTCTCCCTTCTCTCCGGTCTCTCCGGTCTCTCCGGTCTCTCCCGTCTCTCCGGTCTCTCCGGTCTCTCTCGTCTCTCCGGTCTCTCCGGTCTCTCCCTTCTCTCCGGTCTCTCCGGTCTCTCCCGTCTCTCCGGTCTCTCCCGTCTCTCCGGTCTCCCGTCTCTCCGGTCTCTCCGGACTCTGCCTTCTCTCCGGTCTCTCCGGTCTCTCCCGTCTCTCCGGTCTCTCCGTTCTCTCCGATCTCTCCGGTCTCTCCGGTCTCTCCCTTCTCTCCGGTCTCTCCGGTCTCTCCCTTCTCTCCGATCTCTCCGGTCTCTCCGGTCTCTCCCTTCTCTCCGGTCTCTCCGATCTCTCCCGTCTCTCCGGTCTCTCCGGTCTCTCCGGTCTCTCCGGTCTCTCCCTTCTCTCCGGTCTCTCCGGTCTCTCTCTTCTCTCCGGTCTCTCCGGTCTCTCCCTTCTCTCCGGTCTCTCCCGTCTCTCCCGTCTCTCCACTCTCTCCGGTCTCTCCGGTCTCTGCCGTCTCTCCCGTCTCTCCAGTCTCTCCGGTCTCTCCCGTCTCTCCGGTCTCTCCACTCTCTCCAGTCTCTCCGCTCTCTCCGGTCTCTGCCGCCTCTCCCGTCTCTCCGGTCTCTCCGGTCTCTCCCATCACTCCCGTCTCTCCCGTCTCTCCGGACTCTCCGGTCTCTCCCGTCTCTCCGGTCTCTCCGGTCTCTCCCTTCTCTCCGGTCGCTTCTGTCTCTCCGGTCTCTCCCTTCTCTCCGGTCTCTCCGGTCTCTCCCTTCTCTCCGCTCTCTCCGCTCTCTCCCGTCTCTCCGGTCTCTCCGGTTTCTCCGGTCTCGGCGGTCTCTCCCTTCTATCCGGTCTCTCCCGTCTCTCCCATCTCTCCGGTCTCTCCCGTCTCTCCCGTCTCTCCCTTCTCTCCAGTCTCTCCCGTCTTTCCCTTCTCTCCGGTCTCTCCCCTCTCTCCCGTCTCTCCGGTCTCTCCCGTCTCTCCCGTCTCTCCGGTCTCTCCCGTCTCTCCCTTCTCTCTGGTCTCTCCGGTCTCTCCCTACTCTCCGGTCTCTCCAGTCTCTCTGGTCTCTCCCATCTCTCCGGTCTCTCCGGTCTCTCCGGTCTCTCCCGTCTATCCCGTCTCTCCCATCTCTCCGGTCTCTCCGGTCTCTCCCGTCTCACCGGTCTCTCCCGTCTCTCCAGTCTATCCGGTCTCTCTCATCTCTCCGGTCTCTCGCTTCTCTCCGGTCTCTCCCGTCTCTCCGGTCTCTCCCTTCTCTCCGGTCTCTCCCGTCTCTCCGGTCTCTCCCGTCTCTCCGGTCTCTCCGGTCTCTCCCTTCTCTCCGTTCTCTCCGGTCTCTCCCTTCTCTCCGTTCTCTCCGGTCTCTCCCATCTCTCCGGTCTCTCCGGTCTCTCCCGTCTCTCCCATCTCTCCGGGCTCTGCGGTCTCTCCGGTCTCTCCATTCTCTCCGGTCGACATGGTCTCTCCCATCTCTCCGGTCTCTCCGGTCTCTCCAGTCTCTCCCGTCTCTCCGGTCTCTCCGGTCTCTCCGGTCTCGGCGGTCTCTCCCTTCTCTCCGGTCTCTCCCGTATCTCCGGTCTCTCCGGTCTCTCCCTTCTCTCCCGTCTCTCCGGTCTCTCCGGTCTCTCCGGTCTCTCCCGTCTTTCCGGTCTCTCCCGTCTCTCCGGTCTCTCTGGTCTCTCCCTTCTCTCCGGTCGCTCCCATCTCTCCGGTCTCTCCCGTCTTTCCCTTCTCTCCGGTCTCTCCGGTCTCTCCCGTCTCTCCGGACTCTCCGGTCTCTCCCGTCTCTCCGGTCTCTCCGGTCTCTCCCTTCTCTCCGGTCTCTCCGGTCTGTCTCTTCTCTCCGGTCTCTCCGTTCTCTCCCTTCTCTCCGGTCTCTCCGGTCTCTCCGGTCTCTCCGGTCTCTCCCTTCTCTCCGGTCTCTCCCGTCTCTCCGGTCTCTCCCCTCTCTCCGGTCTCTCCGGTCTCTCCCGTCTCTCCCGTCTCTCCGGTCTCTCCGGTCTCTCCGGTCTCTCCCTTCTCTCCCGTCTCTCCGGTCTCTCCGGTCTCTCCCTTCTCTCCGGTCTCTCCGGTCTCTCCCTTCTCTCCGGTCTCTCCCGTCTCTCCCGTCTCTCCGGTCTCTCCGGTCTCTCCGGTCTCGGCGGTCTCTCCCTTCTCTCCGGTCTCTCCGGTCTCTCCGGTCTCTCCGGTCTCTCCCGTCACTCCCGTCTCTCCGGTCTCTCCGGTCTCTCCCGTCTCTCCCGTCACTCCCGTCTCTCCGGTCTCTCCGGTCTCTCCCGTCTCTCCCTTCTCTCCGGTCTCTCCCGTCTTTCCCTTCTCTCCGGTCTCTCCCCTCTCTCCCGTCTCTCCGGTCTCTCCGTTCTCTCCGGTCTCTCCGGTCTCTTCGGTCTCTCCCTACTCTCCGGTCTCTCCAGTCTCTCTGGTCTCTCCCATCTCTCCGGCCTCTCCGGTCTCTCCGGTCTCTCCCGTCTCTCCCGTCTATCCCGTCTCTCCCATCTCTCCGGTCTCTCCGGTCTCTCCCGTCTCACCGGTCTCTCCCGTCTCTCCAGTCTATCCGGTCTCTCTCGTCTCTCCGGTCTCTCCCTTCTCTCCGGTCGCTCCCGTCTCTCCGGTCTCTCCCGTCTTTCCCTTCTCTCCGGTCTCTCCGGTCTCTCCCGTCTCTCCGGACTCTCCGGTCTCTCCCGTCTCTCCGGTCTCTCCGGTCTCTCCCTTCTCTCCGGTCTCTCCGGTCTGTCTCTTCTCTCCGGTCTCTCCGTTCTCTCCCTTCTCTCCGGTCTCTCCGGTCTCTCCGGTCTCTCCGGTCTCTCCCTTCTCTCCGGTCTCTCCCGTCTCTCCGGTCTCTCCCCTCTCTCCGGTCTCTCCGGTCTCTCCCGTCTCTCCCGTCTCTCCGGTCTCTCCGGTCTCTCCGGTCTCTCCCTTCTCTCCCGTCTCTCCGGTCTCTCCGGTCTCTCCCTTCTCTCCGGTCTCTCCGGTCTCTCCCTTCTCTCCGGTCTCTCCCGTCTCTCCCGTCTCTCCGGTCTCTCCGGTCTCTCCGGTCTCGGCGGTCTCTCCCTTCTCTCCGGTCTCTCCCGTCTCTCCGGTCTCTCCGGTCTCTCCCGTCACTCCCGTCTCTCCGGTCTCTCCCGTCTCTCCCGTCACTCCCGTCTCTCCGGTCTCTCCGGTCTCTCCCGTCTCTCCCTTCTCTCCGGTCTCTCCCGTCTTTCCCTTCTCTCCGGTCTCTCCCCTCTCTCCCGTCTCTCCGGTCTCTCCGTTCTCTCCGGTCTCTCCGGTCTCTTCGGTCTCTCCCTACTCTCCGGTCTCTCCAGTCTCTCTGGTCTCTCCCATCTCTCCGGTCTCTCCGGTCTCTCCGGTCTCTCCCGTCTCTCCCGTCTATCCCGTCTCTCCCATCTCTCCGGTCTCTCCGGTCTCTCCCGTCTCACCGGTCTCTCCCGTCTCTCCAGTCTATCCGGTCTCTCTCGTCTCTCCGGTCTCTCCCTTCTCTCCGGTCTCTCCCGTCTCTCCGGTCTCTCCGGTCTCTCCGGTCTCTCCCTTCTCTCCGGTCTCTCCGGTCTCTCTCTTCTCTCCGGTCTCTCCGGTCTCTCCCTTCTCTCCGGTCTCTCCCGTCTCTCCGGTCTCTCCACTCTCTCCGGTCTCTCCGGTCTCTGCCGTCTCTCCCGTCTCTCCAGTCTCTCCGGTCTCTCCCGTCTCTCCGGTCTCTCCACTCTCTCCAGTCTCTCCGCTCTCTCCGGTCTCTGCCGCCTCTCCCGTCTCTCCGGTCTCTCCGGTCTCTCCCGTCACTCCCGTCTCTCCCGTCTCTCCGGACTCTCCGGTCTCTCCCGTCTCTCCGGTCTCTCCGGTCTCTCCCTTTTCTCCCGTCTCTCCGGTCTCTCCGGTCTCTCCCTTCTCTCCGGTCGCTTCTGTCTCTCCGGTCTCTCCCTTCTCTCCGGTCTCTCCGGTCTCTCCCTTCTCTCCGCTCTCTCCGCTCTCTCCCGTCTCTCCGGTCTCTCCGGTTTCTCCGGTCTCGGCGGTCTCTCCCTTCTATCCGGTCTCTCCCGTCTCTCCCGTCTCTCCGATCTCTCACGTCTCTCCGGTCTCTCGGGACTCTGCCTTCTCTCCGGTCTCTCCGGTCTCTCCCTTCTCTCCGGTCTCTCTGGTCTCTCCCGTCTCTCTGGTCTCTCCCTTCTCTCCGGTCTCTCCGGTCTCTCCCTTCTCTCCGGTCTCTCCGGTCTCTCCGGTCTCTCCCGTCTCTCCGGTCTCTCCGGTCTCTCTCGTCTCTCCGGTCTCTCCGGTCTCTCCCTTCTCTCCGGTCTCTCCGGTCTCTCCCGTCTCTCCGGTCTCTCCCGTCTCTCCGGTCTCCCGTCTCTCCGGTCTCTCCGGACTCTGCCTTCTCTCCGGTCTCTCCGGTCTCTCCCGTCTCTCCGGTCTCTCCGTTCTCTCCGATCTCTCCGGTCTCTCCGGTCTCTCCCTTCTCTCCGGTCTCTCCGGTCTCTCCCTTCTCTCCGATCTCTCCGGTCTCTCCGGTCTCTCCCTTCTCTCCGGTCTCTCCGATCTCTCCCGTCTCTCCGGTCTCTCCGGTCTCTCCGGTCTCTCCGGTCTCTCCCTTCTCTCCGGTCTCTCCGGTCTCTCTCTTCTCTCCGGTCTCTCCGGTCTCTCCCTTCTCTCCGGTCTCTCCCGTCTCTCCGGTCTCTCCACTCTCTCCGGTCTCTCCGGTCTCTGCCGTCTCTCCCGTCTCTCCAGTCTCTCCGGTCTCTCCCGTCTCTCCGGTCTCTCCACTCTCTCCAGTCTCTCCGCTCTCTCCGGTCTCTGCCGCCTCTCCCGTCTCTCCGGTCTCTCCGGTCTCTCCCGTCACTCCCGTCTCTCCCGTCTCTCCGGACTCTCCGGTCTCTCCCGTCTCTCCGGTCTCTCCGGTCTCTCCCTTTTCTCCCGTCTCTCCGGTCTCTCCGGTCTCTCCCTTCTCTCCGGTCGCTTCTGTCTCTCCGGTCTCTCCCTTCTCTCCGGTCTGTCCGGTCTCTCCCTTCTCTCCGCTCTCTCCGCTCTCTCCCGTCTCTCCGGTCTCTCCGGTTTCTCCGGTCTCGGCGGTCTCTCCCTTCTATCCGGTCTCTCCCGTCTCTCCCATCTCTCCGGTCTCTCCCGTCTCTCCCGTCTCTCCCTTCTCTCCAGTCTCTCCCGTCTTTCCCTTCTCTCCGGTCTCTCCCCTCTCTCCCGTCTCTCCGGTCTCTCCCGTCTCTCCCGTCTCTCCGGTCTCTCCCGTCTCTCCCTTCTCTCTGGTCTCTCCGGTCTCTCCCTACTCTCCGGTCTCTCCAGTCTCTCTGGTCTCTCCCATCTCTCCGGTCTCTCCGGTCTCTCCCGTCTCTCCCGTCTATCCCGTCTCTCCCATCTCTCCGGTCTCTCCGGTCTCTCCCGTCTCACCGGTCTCTCCCGTCTCTCCAGTCTATCCGGTCTCTCTCATCTCTCCGGTCTCTCGCTTCTCTCCGGTCTCTCCCGTCTCTCCGGTCTCTCCCTTCTCTCCGGTCTCTCCCGTCTCTCCGGTCTCTCCCGTCTCTCCGGTCTCTCCGGTCTCTCCCTTCTCTCCGTTCTCTCCGGTCTCTCCCTTCTCTCCGTTCTCTCCGGTCTCTCCCATCTCTCCGGTCTCTCCGGTCTCTCCCGTCTCTCCCATCTCTCCGGGCTCTGCGGTCTCTCCGGTCTCTCCATTCTCTCCGGTCGACATGGTCTCTCCCATCTCTCCGGTCTCTCCGGTCTCTCCAGTCTCTCCCGTCTCTCCGGTCTCTCCGGTCTCTCCGGTCTCGGCGGTCTCTCCCTTCTCTCCGGTCTCTCCCGTATCTCCAGTCTCTCCGGTCTCTCCCTTCTCTCCCGTCTCTCCGGTCTCTCCGGTCTCTCCGGTCTCTCCCGTCTTTCCGGTCTCTCCCGTCTCTCCGGTCTCTCTGGTCTCTCCCTTCTCTCCGGTCGCTCCCATCTCTCCGGTCTCTCCCGTCTTTCCCTTCTCTCCGGTCTCTCCGGTCTCTCCCGTCTCTCCGGACTCTCCGGTCTCTCCCGTCTCTCCGGTCTCTCCGGTCTCTCCCTTCTCTCCGGTCTCTCCGGTCTGTCTCTTCTCTCCGGTCTCTCCGTTCTCTCCCTTCTCTCCGGTCTCTCCGGTCTCTCAGGTCTCTCCGGTCTCTCCCTTCTCTCCGGTCTCTCCCGTCTCTCCGGTCTCTCCCCTCTCTCCGGTCTCTCCGGTCTCTCCCGTCTCTCCGGTCTCTCCGGTCTCTCCGGTCTCTCCCTTCTCTCCCGTCTCTCCGGTCTCTCCGGTCTCTCCCTTCTCTCCGGTCTCTCCGGTCTCTCCCTTCTCTCCGGTCTCTCCCGTCTCTCCCGTCTCTCCGGTCTCTCCGGTCTCTCCGGTCTCGGCGGTCTCTCCCTTCTCTCCGGTCTCTCCCGTCTCTCCGGTCTCTCCGGTCTCTCCCGTCACTCCCGTCTCTCCGGTCTCTCCGGTCTCTCCCGTCTCTCCCGTCACTCCCGTCTCTCCGGTCTCTCCGGTCTCTCCCGTCTCTCCCTTCTCTCCGGTCTCTCCCGTCTTTCCCTTCTCTCCGGTCTCTCCCCTCTCTCCCGTCTCTCCGGTCTCTCCGTTCTCTCCGGTCTCTCCGGTCTCTTCGGTCTCTCCCTACTCTCCGGTCTCTCCAGTCTCTCTGGTCTCTCCCATCTCTCCGGCCTCTCCGGTCTCTCCGGTCTCTCCCGTCTCTCCCGTCTATCCCGTCTCTCCCATCTCTCCGGTCTCTCCGGTCTCTCCCGTCTCACCGGTCTCTCCCGTCTCTCCAGTCTATCCGGTCTCTCTCGTCTCTCCGGTCTCTCCCTTCTCTCCGGTCGCTCCCGTCTCTCCGGTCTCTCCCGTCTTTCCCTTCTCTCCGGTCTCTCCGGTCTCTCCCGTCTCTCCGGACTCTCCGGTCTCTCCCATCTCTCCGGTCTCTCCGGTCTCTCCCTTCTCTCCGGTCTCTCCGGTCTGTCTCTTCTCTCCGGTCTCTCCGTTCTCTCCCTTCTCTCCGGTCTCTCCGGTCTCTCCGGTCTCTCCGGTCTCTCCCTTCTCTCCGGTCTCTCCCGTCTCTCCGGTCTCTCCCCTCTCTCCGGTCTCTCCGGTCTCTCCCGTCTCTCCCGTCTCTCCGGTCTCTCCGGTCTCTCCGGTCTCTCCCTTCTCTCCCGTCTCTCCGGTCTCTCCGGTCTCTCCCTTCTCTCCGGTCTCTCCGGTCTCTCCCTTCTCTCCGGTCTCTCCCGTCTCTCCCGTCTCTCCGGTCTCTCCGGTCTCTCCGGTCTCGGCGGTCTCTCCCTTCTCTCCGGTCTCTCCCGTCTCTCCGGTCTCTCCGGTCTCTCCCGTCACTCCCGTCTCTCCGGTCTCTCCCGTCTCTCCCGTCACTCCCGTCTCTCCGGTCTCTCCGGTCTCTCCCGTCTCTCCCTTCTCTCCGGTCTCTCCCGTCTTTCCCTTCTCTCCGGTCTCTCCCCTCTCTCCCGTCTCTCCGGTCTCTCCGTTCTCTCCGGTCTCTCCGGTCTCTTCGGTCTCTCCCTACTCTCCGGTCTCTCCAGTCTCTCTGGTCTCTCCCATCTCTCCGGTCTCTCCGGTCTCTCCGGTCTCTCCCGTCTCTCCCGTCTATCCCGTCTCTCCCATCTCTCCGGTCTCTCCGGTCTCTCCCGTCTCACCGGTCTCTCCCGTCTCTCCAGTCTATCCGGTCTCTCTCGTCTCTCCGGTCTCTCCCTTCTCTCCGGTCTCTCCCGTCTCTCCGGTCTCTCCGGTCTCTCCGGTCTCTCCCTTCTCTCCGGTGTCTCCGGTGAATCTGGTCTCTCCCATCTCTCCGGTCTCTCCCGTCTCTCCGGTCTCTCCCTTCTCTCCCGTCTCTCCGGTCTCTCCGGTCTCTCCGGTCTCTCCCTTCTCTCCGGTCTCTCCGGTCTCTCCCGTCTCTCCCGTCTCTCCCTTCTCACCGGTCTCTCCCTTCTCTCCGGTCTCTCCCTTCTCTCCGGTCGCTCCGGTCTCTCCCCTCTCTCCGGTCTCTCCGGTCTCTCCGGTCTCACCGGTCTCTCCCGTCTCTCCGGTCTCTCCAGTATATCCGGTCTCTCCCTTCTCTCCGGTCTCTCCGGTCTCTCCCGTCTCTCCGGTCTCTCCGGTCTTTCCCGTCTCTCCGGTCTCTCCGGTCTCTCACTTCTCTCCGTTCTCTCCGGTCTCTCCCATCTCTCCGGTCTCTCCGGTCTCTCCCGTCTCTCCCGTCTCTCTGGGCTCTGCGGTCTCTCCGGTCTCTCCATTCTCTCCGGTCGACATGGTCTCTCCGGTCTCTCCCGTCTCTCCCGTCTCTCCGGTCTCTCCGGTCTCTCCCGTCTCTCCGGTCTCTCCGGTCTCTCCCCTCTCTCCGGTCTCTCCGGTGTGTCCGGTCTCTCCCGTCTCTCCCGTCTCTCCGGTCTCTCCGGTCTCTCCCTTCTCTCCGGTCTCTCTGGTCTCTCCCTTCTCTCCGGTCTCTCTAGTTGCTCCGGTCTCTCCCGTCTCTCCGGTCTCTCCGGTCTCTCCGGTCTCTCCGGTCTCTCCCTTCTCTCCCGTCTCTCCGGTCTCTCCGGTCTCTCCCTTCTCTCCGGTCGCTCCCGTCTCTCCTGTCTCTCCTGTCTTTCCCTTCTCTCCGGTCTCTCCCGTCTCTCCGGTCTCTCCGGTCTCTCCCATCTCTCCCGTCTCTCCCGTCTCTCCGGTCTCTCCGGTCCATCCCGCCTCTCCGGTCTCTCCGGTCTCTCCCGTCTCTCCGGTCTCTCCTTTCTCTCCCGTCTCTCCCGTCTCTCCCATCTCTCCCGTCTCTCCGTTCTCTCCCGTCTCTCCCGTCTCTCCGGTCTCTCCCATCTCTCCGGTCTCTCCCGTCTCTCCCGTCTCTCCGGTCTCTCCCGTCTCTCCGGTCTCTCCCGTCTCTCCTGTCTCTCCGGTCTCTCCCGTCTCTCCCGTCTCTCCGGTCTCTCCGGTCTCTCCCGTCTCTCCCGTCTCTCCGGTCTCTCCCGTCTCTCCCGTCTCTCCCGTCTCTCCGGTCTCTCCCGTCTCTCCCGTCTCTCCGGTCTCTCCCATCTCTCCCGTCTCTCCCGTCTCTCCGGTCTCTCCCGTCTCTCCCGTCTCTCCGGTCTCTCCGGTCTCTCCCGTCTCTCCGGTCTCTCCCGTCTCTCCCGTCTCTCCGGTCTCTCCGGTCTCTCCGATCTCTCCCGTCTCTCAGATCGCTCTGATCTCTCCGGTCTCTCCGATCTCTCCCTTCTCTCCAATCGCTCTGATCTCTCCCGTCTCTCCAATCGCTCCCGTCTCTCCGATCGCTCTGATCGCTCCCGTCTCTCCGATCTCTCCCGTCTCTCCGATCGCTCTGATCGCTCCCGTCTCTCCGATCTCTCCCGTCTCTCAGATCGCTCTGAACTCTCCCGTCTCTCCTATCTCTCCCGTCTCTCCGATCTCTCCCGTCTGTCCGATCGCTCTGATCTCTCCCGCCTCTCCGGTATCTCCGGTATCTCCGGTCTCTCCCTTCTCTCCCGTCTCTCCGGTCTCTCCGGTCTCTCCCTTCTCTCCGGTCGCTCCCGTCTCTCTGGTCTCTCCGGTCTCTCCCGTCTCTCCAGTCTCTCCCGTCTCTCCGGTCTCTCCCTTCTCTCCCGTCTCTCCGGTCTCTCCCTTCTCTCCGGTCTCTCCGGTCTCTCCGGTCTCTCCCGTCTCTCCCGTCTCTCCGATCTCTCCCTTCTCTCCGGTCTCTCCCTTCTCTCCGGTTTCTCCAGTCTCTCCCCTCTCTCCGGTCTCTCCGGTCTCTCCCGTCTCTCCGGTCTCTCCAGCATATCCGGTCTCTCCGGTCTCTCCCTTCTCTCCGGTCTCTCCCGTCTCTCCGGTCTCTCCGGTCTCTCCCTTCTTTCCGGTCTCTCCGTTGTCTACGGTCTCTCCGGTCTCTCCTGTCTCTCCCGTCTCTCCGGTCTCTCCCGTCTCTCCGGTCTCTCCCGTCTCTCCGGTCTCTCGGGACTCTGCCTTCTCTCCGGTCTCTCCGGTCTCTCCCTTCTCTCCGGTCTCTCTGGTCTCTCCCGTCTCTCTGGTCTCTCCCTTCTCTCCGGTCTCTCCGGTCTCTCTCTTCTCTCCGGTCTCTCCCGTCTCTCCGGTCTCTCCGGTCTCTCCGGTCTCTCTCGTCACTCCGGTCTCTCCGGTCTCTCCCTTCTCTCCGGTCTCTCCGGTCTCTCCCGTCTCTCCGGTCTCTCCCGTCTCTCCGGTCTCCCGTCTCTCCGGTCTCTCCGGACTCTGCATTCTCTCCGGTCTCTCCCATCTCTCCGGTCTCTCCGGTCTCTCCCGTCTCTCCCATCTCTCCGGGCTCTGCGGTCTCTCCGGTCTCTCCATTCTCTCCGGTCGACATGGTCTCTCCCATCTCTCCGGTCTCTCCGGTCTCTCCAGTCTCTCCCGTCTCTCCGGTCTCTCCGGTCTCTCCGGTCTCGGCGGTCTCTCCCTTCTCTCCGGTCTCTCCCGTATCTCCAGTCTCTCCGGTCTCTCCCTTCTCTCCCGTCTCTCCGGTCTCTCCGGTCTCTCCGGTCTCTCCCGTCTTTCCGGTCTCTCCCGTCTCTCCGGTCTCTCTGGTCTCTCCCTTCTCTCCGGTCGCTCCCATCTCTCCGGTCTCTCCCGTCTTTCCCTTCTCTCCGGTCTCTCCGGTCTCTCCCGTCTCTCCGGACTCTCCGGTCTCTCCCGTCTCTCCGGTCTCTCCGGTCTCTCCCTTCTCTCCGGTCTCTCCGGTCTGTCTCTTCTCTCCGGTCTCTCCGTTCTCTCCCTTCTCTCCGGTCTCTCCGGTCTCTCCGGTCTCTCCGGTCTCTCCCTTCTCTCCGGTCTCTCCCGTCTCTCCGGTCTCTCCCCTCTCTCCGGTCTCTCCGGTCTCTCCCGTCTCTCCGGTCTCTCCGGTCTCTCCGGTCTCTCCCTTCTCTCCCGTCTCTCCGGTCTCTCCGGTCTCTCCCTTCTCTCCGGTCTCTCCGGTCTCTCCCTTCTCTCCGGTCTCTCCCGTCTCTCCCGTCTCTCCGGTCTCTCCGGTCTCTCCGGTCTCGGCGGTCTCTCCCTTCTCTCCGGTCTCTCCCGTCTCTCCGGTCTCTCCGGTCTCTCCCGTCACTCCCGTCTCTCCGGTCTCTCCGGTCTCTCCCGTCTCTCCCGTCACTCCCGTCTCTCCGGTCTCTCCGGTCTCTCCCGTCTCTCCCTTCTCTCCGGTCTCTCCCGTCTTTCCCTTCTCTCCGGTCTCTCCCCTCTCTCCCGTCTCTCCGGTCTCTCCGTTCTCTCCGGTCTCTCCGGTCTCTTCGGTCTCTCCCTACTCTCCGGTCTCTCCAGTCTCTCTGGTCTCTCCCATCTCTCCGGCCTCTCCGGTCTCTCCGGTCTCTCCCGTCTCTCCCGTCTATCCCGTCTCTCCCATCTCTCCGGTCTCTCCGGTCTCTCCCGTCTCACCGGTCTCTCCCGTCTCTCCAGTCTATCCGGTCTCTCTCGTCTCTCCGGTCTCTCCCTTCTCTCCGGTCGCTCCCGTCTCTCCGGTCTCTCCCGTCTTTCCCTTCTCTCCGGTCTCTCCGGTCTCTCCCGTCTCTCCGGACTCTCCGGTCTCTCCCGTCTCTCCGGTCTCTCCGGTCTCTCCCTTCTCTCCGGTCTCTCCGGTCTGTCTCTTCTCTCCGGTCTCTCCGTTCTCTCCCTTCTCTCCGGTCTCTCCGGTCTCTCCGGTCTCTCCGGTCTCTCCCTTCTCTCCGGTCTCTCCCGTCTCTCCGGTCTCTCCCCTCTCTCCGGTCTCTCCGGTCTCTCCCGTCTCTCCCGTCTCTCCGGTCTCTCCGGTCTCTCCGGTCTCTCCCTTCTCTCCCGTCTCTCCGGTCTCTCCGGTCTCTCCCTTCTCTCCGGTCTCTCCGGTCTCTCCCTTCTCTCCGGTCTCTCCCGTCTCTCCCGTCTCTCCGGTCTCTCCGGTCTCTCCGGTCTCGGCGGTCTCTCCCTTCTCTCCGGTCTCTCCCGTCTCTCCGGTCTCTCCGGTCTCTCCCGTCACTCCCGTCTCTCCGGTCTCTCCCGTCTCTCCCGTCACTCCCGTCTCTCCGGTCTCTCCGGTCTCTCCCGTCTCTCCCTTCTCTCCGGTCTCTCCCGTCTTTCCCTTCTCTCCGGTCTCTCCCCTCTCTCCCGTCTCTCCGGTCTCTCCGTTCTCTCCGGTCTCTCCGGTCTCTTCGGTCTCTCCCTACTCTCCGGTCTCTCCAGTCTCTCTGGTCTCTCCCATCTCTCCGGTCTCTCCGGTCTCTCCGGTCTCTCCCGTCTCTCCCGTCTATCCCGTCTCTCCCATCTCTCCGGTCTCTCCGGTCTCTCCCGTCTCACCGGTCTCTCCCGTCTCTCCAGTCTATCCGGTCTCTCTCGTCTCTCCGGTCTCTCCCTTCTCTCCGGTCTCTCCCGTCTCTCCGGTCTCTCCGGTCTCTCCGGTCTCTCCCTTCTCTCCGGTGTCTCCGGTGAATCTGGTCTCTCCCATCTCTCCGGTCTCTCCCGTCTCTCCGGTCTCTCCCTTCTCTCCCGTCTCTCCGGTCTCTCCGGTCTCTCCGGTCTCTCCCTTCTCTCCGGTCTCTCCGGTCTCTCCCGTCTCTCCCGTCTCTCCCTTCTCACCGGTCTCTCCCTTCTCTCCGGTCTCTCCCTTCTCTCCGGTCGCTCCGGTCTCTCCCCTCTCTCCGGTCTCTCCGGTCTCTCCGGTCTCACCGGTCTCTCCCGTCTCTCCGGTCTCTCCAGTATATCCGGTCTCTCCCTTCTCTCCGGTCTCTCCGGTCTCTCCCGTCTCTCCGGTCTCTCCGGTCTTTCCCGTCTCTCCGGTCTCTCCGGTCTCTCACTTCTCTCCGTTCTCTCCGGTCTCTCCCATCTCTCCGGTCTCTCCGGTCTCTCCCGTCTCTCCCGTCTCTCTGGGCTCTGCGGTCTCTCCGGTCTCTCCATTCTCTCCGGTCGACATGGTCTCTCCGGTCTCTCCCGTCTCTCCCGTCTCTCCGGTCTCTCCGGTCTCTCCCGTCTCTCCGGTCTCTCCGGTCTCTCCCCTCTCTCCGGTCTCTCCGGTGTGTCCGGTCTCTCCCGTCTCTCCCGTCTCTCCGGTCTCTCCGGTCTCTCCCTTCTCTCCGGTCTCTCTGGTCTCTCCCTTCTCTCCGGTCTCTCTAGTTGCTCCGGTCTCTCCCGTCTCTCCCGTCTCTCCGGTCTCTCCGGTCTCTCCGGTCTCTCCCTTCTCTCCCGTCTCTCCGGTCTCTCCGGTCTCTCCCTTCTCTCCGGTCGCTCCCGTCTCTCCTGTCTCTCCTGTCTTTCCCTTCTCTCCGGTCTCTCCCGTCTCTCCGGTCTCTCCGGTCTCTCCCATCTCTCCCGTCTCTCCCGTCTCTCCGGTCTCTCCGGTCCATCCCGCCTCTCCGGTCTCTCCGGTCTCTCCCGTCTCTCCGGTCTCTCCTTTCTCTCCCGTCTCTCCCGTCTCTCCCATCTCTCCCGTCTCTCCGTTCTCTCCCGTCTCTCCCGTCTCTCCGGTCTCTCCCATCTCTCCGGTCTCTCCCGTCTCTCCCGTCTCTCCGGTCTCTCCCGTCTCTCCGGTCTCTCCCGTCTCTCCTGTCTCTCCGGTCTCTCCCGTCTCTCCCGTCTCTCCGGTCTCTCCGGTCTCTCCCGTCTCTCCCGTCTCTCCGGTCTCTCCCGTCTCTCCCGTCTCTCCCGTCTCTCCGGTCTCTCCCGTCTCTCCCGTCTCTCCGGTCTCTCCCATCTCTCCCGTCTCTCCCGTCTCTCCGGTCTCTCCCGTCTCTCCCGTCTCTCCGGTCTCTCCGGTCTCTCCCGTCTCTCCGGTCTCTCCCGTCTCTCCCGTCTCTCCGGTCTCTCCGGTCTCTCCGATCTCTCCCGTCTCTCAGATCGCTCTGATCTCTCCGGTCTCTCCGATCTCTCCCTTCTCTCCAATCGCTCTGATCTCTCCCGTCTCTCCAATCGCTCCCGTCTCTCCGATCGCTCTGATCGCTCCCGTCTCTCCGATCTCTCCCGTCTCTCCGATCGCTCTGATCGCTCCCGTCTCTCCGATCTCTCCCGTCTCTCCGATCGCTCTGATCGCTCCCGTCTCTCCTATCTCTCCCGTCTCTCCGATCTCTCCCGTCTGTCCGATCGCTCTGATCTCTCCCGCCTCTCCGGTATCTCCGGTATCTCCGGTCTCTCCCTTCTCTCCCGTCTCTCCGGTCTCTCCGGTCTCTCCCTTCTCTCCGGTCGCTCCCGTCTCTCTGGTCTCTCCGGTCTCTCCCGTCTCTCCAGTCTCTCCCGTCTCTCCGGTCTCTCCCTTCTCTCCCGTCTCTCCGGTCTCTCCCTTCTCTCCGGTCTCTCCGGTCTCTCCGGTCTCTCCCGTCTCTCCCGTCTCTCCGATCTCTCCCTTCTCTCCGGTCTCTCCCTTCTCTCCGGTTTCTCCAGTCTCTCCCCTCTCTCCGGTCTCTCCGGTCTCTCCCGTCTCTCCGGTCTCTCCAGCATATCCGGTCTCTCCGGTCTCTCCCTTCTCTCCGGTCTCTCCCGTCTCTCCGGTCTCTCCGGTCTCTCCCTTCTTTCCGGTCTCTCCGTTGTCTACGGTCTCTCCGGTCTCTCCTGTCTCTCCCGTCTCTCCGGTCTCTCCCGTCTCTCCGGTCTCTCCCGTCTCTCCGGTCTCTCGGGACTCTGCCTTCTCTCCGGTCTCTCCGGTCTCTCCCTTCTCTCCGGTCTCTCTGGTCTCTCCCGTCTCTCTGGTCTCTCCCTTCTCTCCGGTCTCTCCGGTCTCTCTCTTCTCTCCGGTCTCTCCCGTCTCTCCGGTCTCTCCGGTCTCTCCGGTCTCTCTCGTCACTCCGGTCTCTCCGGTCTCTCCCTTCTCTCCGGTCTCTCCGGTCTCTCCCGTCTCTCCGGTCTCTCCCGTCTCTCCGGTCTCCCGTCTCTCCGGTCTCTCCGGACTCTGCATTCTCTCCGGTCTCTCCGGTCTCTCCCGTCTCTCCGGTCTCTCCGTTCTCTCCGATCTCTCCGGTCTCTCCCGTCTCTCCCTTCTCTCCGGTCTCTCCGGTCTCTCCCTTCTCTCCGATCTCTCCGGTCTCTCCCTTCTCTCCGGTCTCTCCGATCTCTCCCGTCTCTCCGGTCTCTCCGGTCTCTCCCGTCTCTCCGGTCTCACCGGTCTCTCCCTTCTCTCCGGTCTCTCCGGTCTCTCTCTTCTCTCCGGTCTCTCCGGTCTCTCCCTTCTCTCCGTTCTCTCCCGTCTCTCCGGTCTCTCCACTCTCTCCGGTCTCTCCGGTCTCTGCCGTCTCTCCCGTCTCTCCGGTCTCTCCGGTCTCTCCCGTCTCTCCGGTCTCTCCACTCTCTCCGGTCTCTCCGCTCTCTCCGGTCTCTGCCGTCTCTCCCGTCTCTCCGGTCTCTCCGGTCTCTCCAGTCTCTCCCGTCTTTCCCTTCTCTCCGGTCTCTCCCCTCTCTCCCGTCTCTCCGGTCTCTCCCGTCTCTCCCGTCTCTCCCGTCTCTCCAGTCTATCCGGTCTCTCTCGTCTCTCCGGTCTCTCCCTTCTCTCCGATCTCTCCCGTCTCACCGGTCTCTCCCGTCTCTCCGGTCTCTCCGGTCTCTCCCGTCTCTCCGGTCTCTCCCTTCTCTCCCGTCTCTCCGGTCTCTCCGGTCTCTCCCGTCTCTCCCGTCTCTCCGGTCTCTCCGGTCTCTCACGTCTCTCCGGTCTCTCCGGTCTACCCCTCTCTCAGTTCTCTCCTGTGTGTCCGGTCTCTCCGGTCTCTCCCGTCTCTCCGGTCTCTCCCGTCTCTCCCGTCTCTCCGGTCTCTCCCGTCTCTCCGGTCTCTCCGGTCTCTCCCGTCTCTCCGGTCTCTCCCTTCTCTCCCGTCTCTCCGGTCTCTCCGGTCTCTCCCGTCTCTCTGGTCTCTCCGGTCTCTCCCTTCTCTCCGGTCTCTCCCTTCTCTCCGGTCTCTCCCGTCTCTCCGGTCTCTCCCGTCTCTCCGGTCTCTCCGGTCTCTCCCTTCTCTCCGTTCTCTCCGGTCTATCCCATCTCTCCGGTCTCTCCGGTCTCTCCCGTCTCTCCGGGCTCTGCGGTCTCTCCGGTCTCTCCCGTCTCTCCCATCTCTCCGGTCTCTCCGGTCTCTCCCGTCTCTCCGGTCTCTCCGGTCTCTCCCGTCTCTCCCGTCTCTCCGGTCTCTCCCGTCTCTCCGGTCTCTCCGCTCTCTCCGGTCTCTCCCGTCTCTCTGGTCTCTCCGGTCTCTCCCTTCTCTCCGGTCTCTCCCTTCTCTCCGGTCTCTCCCGTCTCTCCGGTCTCTCCCGTCTCTCCGGTCTCTCCGGTCTCTCCCTTCTCTCCGTTCTCTCCGGTCTCTCCCATCTCTCCGGTCTCTCCGGTCTCTCCCGTCTCTCCGGGCTCTGCGGTCTCTCCGGTCTCTCCATTCTCTCCGGTCGACATGGTCTCTCCCGTCTCTCCGGTCTCTCCGGTCTCTCCCGTCTCTCCGGTCTCTCCGGTCTCTCCGGTCTCTCCCGTCTCTCCGGTCTCTCCGGTCTCTCTCCTCTCTCCGGTCTCTCCGGTCTCTCCTGTCTCTCCGGTCTCTCCCGTCTCTCCGGTCTCTCCCGTCTCTCCCCTCTCTCCGGTCTCTCCGGTCTCTCCCGTCTCTCCGGGCTCTGCGGTCTCTCCGGTCCCTCCATTCTCTCCGGTCGACATGGTCTCTCCCGTCTCTCCGGTCTCTCCGGTCTCTCCCGTCTCTCCCGTCTCTCCCGGTCTCTCCGGTCTCTCCCCTCTCTCCGGTCTCTCCGGTCTCTCCCGTCTCTCCGGTCTCTCCCGTCTTTCCCGTCTCTCCGGACTCTCCCGTCTCTCCGGTCTCTCCGGTCTCTCCCTTCTCTCCGGTCTCTCCGGTCTCTCCGGTCTCTCCCGTCTCTCCGGTCTCTCCGGTCTCTCCCGTCTCTCCCGTCTCTCCGGTCTCTCCGGTCTCTCCCGTCTCTCCGGTCTCTCCGGTCTCTCCCTTCTCTCCCGTCTCTCCGGTCTCTCCGGTCTCTCCCTTCTCTCCGGTCGCTCCCGTCTCTCCGGTCTCTCCGGTCTCTCCCGTCTCTCCGGTCTCTCCGGTCTCTCCGGTCTCTCCCTTCTCTCCCGTCTCTCCGGTCTCTCCGGTCTCTCCCGTCTCTCCGGTCTCTCCCGTCTCTCCGGTCTCTCCGGTCTCTCCCTTCTCTCCCGTCTCTACGGTCTCTCTGGTCTCTCCCTTCTCTCCGGTCGCTCCCGTCTCTCCGGTCTCTCCCGTCTTTCCCTTCTCTCCGGTCTCTCCCGTCTCTTCGGTCTCTCCGGACTCTCCCGTCTCTCCGGTCTCTCCGGTCTCTCCCGTCTCTCCGGTCTCTCCGGTCTCTCCCTTCTCTCCCGTCTCTCTGGTCTCTCCGGTCTGTCCCTTCTCTCCGGTCGCTCCCGTCTCTCCGGTCTTTCCCGTCTTTCCCTTCTCTCCGGTCTCTCCCGTCTCTCCCGTCTCTCCGGTCTCTTCGGTCTCTCCCGTCTCTCCCATCTCTCCGGTCTCTCCGGTCTCTCCGGTCTCTCCCTTCTCTCCGGTCTCTCCGGTCTCTCCGGTCTCTCCCTTCTCTCCTGTCTCTCCACTCTCTCCCGTCTCTCCGTTCTCTCCCGTCTCTGGTCTCTCCCGTCTCTCCCTTCTCTCCGGTCTCTCCGGTCTCTCCCGTCTCTCCGGTCTCTCCGGTCTCTCCCGCCTCTCCGGTCTCTCTGGTCTCTCCTTTCTCTCCCGTCTCTCCCGTCTCTCATATTGCCCTTGTCTCTCCGGTTATTCTGATCACTCCGGTCCTTATGGACTCTCCAATTCCTCCAGTCGCTCCAGTCATTCCGATCTCGCTATTCACTCCGGTCTGTCCGATCACTCTGGTCCGATCATTCTGATCGCTCTGGTCCTCATGGTCTCTCTTGTTGCTCCATCTCTCCGATCACTCCAAACGCTCCAGTATCTCCGATTGCTCCAATTTTTTTGATCTCTCCGATCACTCCGGTCTCTCCCATCTCTCCGGTCTCTCCGGTCTCTCCCGTCTCTCCCGTCCCTCTGGTCTCTCCGGTCTCTCCCGTCTCTCCGGTCTCTCCGGTCTCTCCCGTCTCTCCCGTCTCTCCGGTCTCTCCGGTCTCTCCCGTCTCTCCCGTCTCTCCCGTCCCTCCGGTCTCTCCCGTCTCTCCCGTCTCTCCGGTCTCTCCCGTCTCTCCCGTCTCTCGGGTCTCTCCCGTCTCTCCCGTCTCTCCCATCTCTCCGATCTCTCCGGTCTCTCTGGTCTCTCCGGTCTCTCCGGTCTCTCCCGTCTCTCCGGTCTCTCCGGTCTCTCCCATCTCTCCCATCTCTCCGGTCTCTCCCGTCTCTCCGGTCTCTCCAGTCTCTCCCATCTCTCCCGTCTCTCCAGTCTCTCCAGTCTCTCCCGTCTCTCCGGTCTCTCCCGTCTCTCCGATCTCTCCCGTCTCTCCGATCGCTCCCGTCTCTCCGATCTCTCCCGTCTCTCAGATCGCTCTGATCTCTCCCGTCTCTCCGATCTCTCCCGTCTCTCCGTTCTCTCCGGTCTCTCCCTTCTCTCCGGTCTCTCCTGTCTCTCCCTTCTCTCCGATCTCTCCGGTCTCTCCGGTCTCTCCCTTCTCTCCGGTCTCTCCCTTCTCTCCCGTCTCTCCGGTCTCTCCGGTCTCTCCCGTCTCTCCGGTCTCTCCGATCTCTCCCGTCTCTCCGGTCTCTCCGGTCTCTCTCTTCTCTCCGGTCTCTCCGGTCTCTCCCTTCTCTCCGGTCTCTCCCGTCTCTCCGGTCTCTCCACTCTCTCCGGTCTCTCCGGTCTCTGCCGTCTCTCCCGTCTCACCGGTATCTCCGGTCTCTCCCGTCTCTCCGGTCTCTCCCGTCTCTCCGGTCTCTCCACTCTCTCCGGTCTCTCCGGTCTCTGCCGTCTCTCCCGTCTCACCGGTATCTCCGGTCTCTCCCGTCTCTCCGGTCTCTCCACTCTCTCCGGTCTCTCCGCTCTCTCCGGTCTCTGCCGTCTCTCCGGTCTCTCCGGTCTCTCCGGTCTCTCCCGTCTCTCCCGTCTCTCCCGTCTCTCCGGTCTCTCCCGTCTCTCCTGTCTCTCCCGTCTCTCCTGTCTCTCCCGTCTCTCCGGTCTCTCCCGTCTCTCCCATCTCTCCGGTCTCTCCCATCTCTCCCGTCTCTCCCGTCTCTCCGGTCTCTCCCGTCTCTCCCGTCTCTCCGGTCTCTCCGGTCTCTCCCGTCTCTCCGGTCTCTCCCGTCTCTCCCGTCTCTCCGGTCTCTCCGGTCTCTCCGATCTCTCCCGTCTCTCAGATCGCTCTGATCTCTCCGGTCTCTCCGATCTCTCCCTTCTCTCCAATCGCTCTGATCTCTCCCGTCTCTCCAATCGCTCCCGTCTCTCCGATCGCTCTGAACTCTCCCGTCTCTCCTATCTCTCCCGTCTCTCCGATCTCTCCCGTCTGTCCGATCGCTCTGATCTCTCCCGCCTCTCCGGTATCTCCGGTATCTCCGGTCTCTCCCTTCTCTCCCGTCTCTCCGGTCTCTCCGGTCTCTCCCTTCTCTCCGGTCGCTCCCGTCTCTCTGGTCTCTCCGGTCTCTCCCGTCTCTCCAGTCTCTCCCGTCTCTCCGGTCTCTCCCTTCTCTCCCGTCTCTCCGGTTTCTCACTTCTCTCCGGTCTCTCCGGTCTCTCCGGTCTCTCCCGTCTCTCCTGTCTCTCCGATCTCTCCCTTCTCTCCGGTCTCTCCCTTCTCTCCGGTTTCTCCAGTCTCTCCCCTCTCTCCGGTCTCTCCGGTCTCTCCCGTCTCTCCGGTCTCTCCAGCATATCCGGTCTCTCCGGTCTCTCCCTTCTCTCCGGTCTCTCCCGTCTCTCCGGTCTCTCCGGTCTCTCCCTTCTTTCCGGTCTCTCCGTTGTCTACGGTCTCTCCGGTCTCTCCTGTCTCTCCCGTCTCTCCGGTCTCTCCCGTCTCTCCGGTCTCTCCCGTCTCTCCGGTCTCTCGGGACTCTGCCTTCTCTCCGGTCTCTCCGGTCTCTCCCTTCTCTCCGGTCTCTCTGGTCTCTCCCGTCTCTCTGGTCTCTCCCTTCTCTCCGGTCTCTCCGGTCTCTCCCTTCTCTCCGGTCTCTCCCGTCTCTCCGGTCTCTCCCGTCTCTCCGGTCTCTCCGGTCTCTCTCGTCACTCCGGTCTCTCCGGTCTCTCCCTTCTCTCCGGTCTCTCCGGTCTCTCCCGTCTCTCCGGTCTCTCCCGTCTCTCCGGTCTCCCGTCTCTCCGGTCTCTCCGGACTCTGCATTCTCTCCGGTCTCTCCGGTCTCTCCCGTCTCTCCGGTCTCTCCGTTCTCTCCGATCTCTCCGGTCTCTCCGGTCTCTCCCTTCTCTCCGGTCTCTCCGGTCTCTCCCTTCTCTCCGATCTCTCCGGTCTCTCCGGTCTCTCCCTTCTATCCGGTCTCTCCGATCTCTCCCGTCTCTCCGGTCTCTCCGGTCTCTCCCGTCTCTCCGGTCTCTCCCTTCTCTCCGGTCTCTCCGGTCTCTCTCTTCTCTCCGGTCTCTCCGGTCTCTCCCTTCTCTCCGGTCTCTCCCGTCTCTCCGGTCTCTCCACTCTCTCCGGTCTCTCCGGTCTCTGCCGTCTCTCCCGTCTCTCCGGTCTCTCCGGTCTCTCCCGTCTCTCCGGTCTCTCCACTCTCTCCGGTCTCTCCGCTCTCTCCGGTCTCTGCCGTCTCTCCCGTCTCTCCGGTCTCTCCCGTCACTCCCGTCTCTCCCGTCTCTCCGGACTCTCCGGTCTCTCCCGTCTCTCCGGTCTCTCCGGTCTCTCCCTTTTCTCCCGTCTCTCCGGTCTCTCCGGTCTCTCCCTTCTCTCCGGTCGCTTCCGTCTCTCCGGTCTCTCCCTTCTCTCCGGTCTCTCCCTTCTCTCCGCTCTCTGCGCTCTCTCCCGTCTCTCCGGTCTCTCCGGTTTCTCCGGTCTCGGCGGTCTCTCCCTTCTATCCGGTCTCTCCCGTCTCTCCGGTCTCTCCCGTCTCTCCCGTCTCTCCCGTCTCTCCCTTCTCTCCAGTCTCTCCCGTCTTTCCCTTCTCTCCGGTCTCTCCCCTCTCTCCCGTCTCTCCGGTCTCTCCCGTCTCTCCCGTCTCTCCAGTCTCTCCAGTCTATCCGGTCTCTCTCGTCTCTCCGGTCTCTCCCTTCTCTCCGGTCTCTCCCGTCTCTCCCGTCTCTCCCGTCTCTCCGGTCTCTCCGGTCTCTCCCGTCTCTCCGGTCTCTCCGGTCTCCCCCCTCTCTCAGTTCTCTCCTGTGTGTCCGGTCTCTCCGGTCTCTCCCGTCTCTCCGGTCTCTCCCGTCTCTCCGTTCTCTCCCGTCTCTCCGGTCTCTCCCTTCTCTCCCGTCTCTCCGGTCTCTCCGGTCTCTCCCGTCTCTCCCGTCTCTCCGGTCTCTCCGGTCTCTCCCGTCTCTCCGGTCTCTCCGGTCTCCCCCCTCTCTCAGTTCTCTCCTGTGTGTCCGGTCTCTCCGGTCTCTCCCGTCTCTCCGGTCTCTCCCGTCTCTCCCGTCTCTCCCGTCTCTCCGGTCTCTCCGGTCTCTCCGGTCTCTCCCTTCTCTCCCGTCTCTCCGGTCTCTCCGGTCTCTCCCGTCTCTCTGGTCTCTCCGGTCTCTCCCTTCTCTCCGGTCTCTCCCTTCTCTCCGGTCTCTCCCGTCTCTCCGGTCTCTCCCGTCTCTCCGGTCTCTCCGGTCTCTCCCTTCTCTCCGTTCTCTCCGGTCTCTCCCATCTCTCCGGTCTCTCCCGTCTCTCCGGGCTCTGCGGTCTCTCCGGTCTCTCCATTCTCTCCGGTCGACATGGTCTCTCCCGTCTCTCCGGTCTCTCCGGTCTCTCCCGTCTCTCCGGTCTCTCCGGTCTCTCCCGTCTCTCCGGTCTCTCCGGTCTCTCCCGTCTCTCCGGTCTCTCCCGTCTCTCCGGTCTCTCCGGTCTCTCCGGTCTCTCCCGTCTCTCTGGTCTCTCCGGTCTCTCCCTTCTCTCCGGTCTCTCCCTTCTCTCCGGTCTCTCCCGTCTCTCCGGTCTCTCCCGTCTCTCCGGTCTCTCCGGTCTCTCCCTTCTCTCCGTTCTCTCCGGTCTCTCCCATCTCTCCGGTCTCTCCGGTCTCTCCCGTCTCTCCGGGCTCTGCGGTCTCTCCGGTCTCTCCATTCTCTCCGGTCGACATGGTCTCTCCCGTCTCTCCGGTCTCTCCGGTCTCTCCCGTCTCTCCCGTCTCTCCGGTCTCTCCGGTCTCTCCCGTCTCTCCGGTCTCTCCGGTCTCTCCCCTCTCTCCGGTCTCTCCGGTCTCTCCTGTCTCTCCGGTCTCTCCCGTCTCTCCGGTCTCTCCCGTCTCTCCCCTCTCTCCGGTCTCTCCGGTCTCTCCCGTCTCTCCGGGCTCTGCGGTCTCTCCGGTCTCTCCATTCTCTCCGGTCGACATGGTCTCTCCCGTCTCTCCGGTCTCTCCGGTCTCTCCCGTCTCTCCGGTCTCTCCGGTCTCTCCGGTCTCTCCCGTCTCTCCGGTCTCTCCGGTCTCTCCCCTCTCTCCGGTCTCTCCGGTCTCTCCCGTCTCTCCGGTCTCTCCCGTCTTTCCCGTCTCTCCGGACTCTCCCGTCTCTCCGGTCTCTCCGGTCTCTCCCGTCTCTCCGGTCTCTCCGGTCTCTCCCGTCTCTCCGGTCTCTCCCGTCTCTCCCTTCTCTCCCGTCTCTCCGGTCTCTCCGGTCTCTCCCTTCTCTCCGGTCGCTCCCGTCTCTCCGGTCTCTCCGGTCTCTCCCGTCTCTCCGGTCTCTCCGGTCTCTCCCTTCTCTCCCGTCTCTCCGGTCTCTCCGGTCTCTCCGGTCTCTCCCGTCTCTCCGGTCTCTCCCGTCTCTCCGGTCTCTCCGGTCTCTCCCTTCTCTCCCGTCTCTACGGTCTCTCTGGTCTCTCCCTTCTCTCCGGTCGCTCCCGTCTCTCCGGTCTCTCCCGTCTTTCCCTTCTCTCCGGTCTCTCCCATCTCTCCCGTCTCTCCGGTCTCTTCGGTCTCTCCCGTCTCTCCGGTCTCTCCGGTCTCTCCGGTCTCTCCCTTCTCTCCCGTCTCTCCGGTCTCTCCGGTCTCTCCCGTCTCTCTGGTCTCTCCGGTCTCTCCCGTCTCTCCGGTCTCTCCGGTCTCTCCCTTCTCTCCCTTCTCTCCCGTCTCTCTGGTCTCTCCGGTCTCTCCCTTCTCTCCGGTCGCTCCCGTCTCTCCGGTCTTTCCCGTCTTTCCCTTCTCTCCGGTCTCTCCCGTCTCTCCCGTCTCTCCGGTCTCTTCGGTCTCTCCCGTCTCTCCCATCTCTCCGGTCTCTCCGGTCTCTCCGGTCTCTCCCTTCTCTCCGGTCTCTCCGGTCTCTCCGGTCTCTCCCTTCTCTCCTGTCTCTCCACTCTCTCCCGTCTCTCCGTTCTCTCCCGTCTCTGGTCTCTCCCGTCTCTCCCTTCTCTCCGGTCTCTCCGGTCTCTCCCGTCTCTCCGGTCTCTCCGGTCTCTCCCGTCTCTCCCGTCTCTCCGGTCTCTCCGGTCTCTCCGGTCTCTCCCGTCTCTCCGGTCTCTCCGGTCTCTCCCGCCTCTCCCGTCTCTCTGGTCTCTCCTTTCTCTCCCGTCTCTCCCGTCTCTCATATTGCCCTTGTCTCTCCGGTTATTCTGATCACTCCGGTCCTTATGGACTCTCTAATTCCTCCAGTCGCTCCAGTCATTCCGATCTCGCTATTCACTCCGGTCTGTCCGATCACTCTGGTCCGATCATTCTGATCGCTCTGGTCCTCATGGTCTCTCTTGTTGCTCCATCTCTCCGATCACTCCAAACGCTCCAGTATCTCCGATTGCTCCAATTTTTTCGATCTCTCCGATCACTCCGGTCTCTCCCATCTCTCCCGTCTCTCCCGTCTCTCCGGTCTCTCCCGTCTCTCCCGTCTCTCCGGTCTCTCCGGTCTCTCCCGTCTCTCCGGTCTCTCCCGTCTCTCCCGTCTCTCCGGTCTCTCCGGTCTCTCCGATCTCTCCCTTCTCTCCAATCGCTCTGATCTCTCCCGTCTCTCCAATCGCTCCCGTCTCTCCGATCGCTCTGAACTCTCCCGTCTCTCCTATCTCTCCCGTCTCTCCGATCTCTCCCGTCTGTCCGATCGCTCTGATCTCTCCCGCCTCTCCGGTATCTCCGGTATCTCCGGTCTCTCCCTTCTCTCCCGTCTCTCCGGTCTCTCCGGTCTCTCCCTTCTCTCCGGTCGCTCCCGTCTCTCTGGTCTCTCCGGTCTCTCCCGTCTCTCCAGTCTCTCCCGTCTCTCCGGTCTCTCCCTTCTCTCCCGTCTCTCCGGTTTCTCACTTCTCTCCGGTCTCTCCGGTCTCTCCGGTCTCTCCCGTCTCTCCTGTCTCTCCGATCTCTCCCTTCTCTCCGGTCTCTCCCTTCTCTCCGGTTTCTCCAGTCTCTCCCCTCTCTCCGGTCTCTCCGGTCTCTCCCGTCTCTCCGGTCTCTCCAGCATATCCGGTCTCTCCGGTCTCTCCCTTCTCTCCGGTCTCTCCCGTCTCTCCGGTCTCTCCGGTCTCTCCCTTCTTTCCGGTCTCTCCGTTGTCTACGGTCTCTCCGGTCTCTCCTGTCTCTCCCGTCTCTCCGGTCTCTCCCGTCTCTCCGGTCTCTCCCGTCTCTCCGGTCTCTCGGGACTCTGCCTTCTCTCCGGTCTCTCCGGTCTCTCCCTTCTCTCCGGTCTCTCTGGTCTCTCCCGTCTCTCTGGTCTCTCCCTTCTCTCCGGTCTCTCCGGTCTCTCCCTTCTCTCCGGTCTCTCCCGTCTCTCCGGTCTCTCCCGTCTCTCCGGTCTCTCCGGTCTCTCTCGTCACTCCGGTCTCTCCGGTCTCTCCCTTCTCTCCGGTCTCTCCGGTCTCTCCCGTCTCTCCGGTCTCTCCCGTCTCTCCGGTCTCCCGTCTCTCCGGTCTCTCCGGACTCTGCATTCTCTCCGGTCTCTCCGGTCTCTCCCGTCTCTCCGGTCTCTCCGTTCTCTCCGATCTCTCCGGTCTCTCCGGTCTCTCCCTTCTCTCCGGTCTCTCCGGTCTCTCCCTTCTCTCCGATCTCTCCGGTCTCTCCGGTCTCTCCCTTCTATCCGGTCTCTCCGATCTCTCCCGTCTCTCCGGTCTCTCCGGTCTCTCCCGTCTCTCCGGTCTCTCCCTTCTCTCCGGTCTCTCCGGTCTCTCTCTTCTCTCCGGTCTCTCCGGTCTCTCCCTTCTCTCCGGTCTCTCCCGTCTCTCCGGTCTCTCCACTCTCTCCGGTCTCTCCGGTCTCTGCCGTCTCTCCCGTCTCTCCGGTCTCTCCGGTCTCTCCCGTCTCTCCGGTCTCTCCACTCTCTCCGGTCTCTCCGCTCTCTCCGGTCTCTGCCGTCTCTCCCGTCTCTCCGGTCTCTCCCGTCACTCCCGTCTCTCCCGTCTCTCCGGACTCTCCGGTCTCTCCCGTCTCTCCGGTCTCTCCGGTCTCTCCCTTTTCTCCCGTCTCTCCGGTCTCTCCGGTCTCTCCCTTCTCTCCGGTCGCTTCCGTCTCTCCGGTCTCTCCCTTCTCTCCGGTCTCTCCCTTCTCTCCGCTCTCTGCGCTCTCTCCCGTCTCTCCGGTCTCTCCGGTTTCTCCGGTCTCGGCGGTCTCTCCCTTCTATCCGGTCTCTCCCGTCTCTCCGGTCTCTCCCGTCTCTCCCGTCTCTCCCGTCTCTCCCTTCTCTCCAGTCTCTCCCGTCTTTCCCTTCTCTCCGGTCTCTCCCCTCTCTCCCGTCTCTCCGGTCTCTCCCGTCTCTCCCGTCTCTCCAGTCTCTCCAGTCTATCCGGTCTCTCTCGTCTCTCCGGTCTCTCCCTTCTCTCCGGTCTCTCCCGTCTCTCCCGTCTCTCCCGTCTCTCCGGTCTCTCCGGTCTCTCCCGTCTCTCCGGTCTCTCCGGTCTCCCCCCTCTCTCAGTTCTCTCCTGTGTGTCCGGTCTCTCCGGTCTCTCCCGTCTCTCCGGTCTCTCCCGTCTCTCCGTTCTCTCCCGTCTCTCCGGTCTCTCCCTTCTCTCCCGTCTCTCCGGTCTCTCCGGTCTCTCCCGTCTCTCCCGTCTCTCCGGTCTCTCCGGTCTCTCCCGTCTCTCCGGTCTCTCCGGTCTCCCCCCTCTCTCAGTTCTCTCCTGTGTGTCCGGTCTCTCCGGTCTCTCCCGTCTCTCCGGTCTCTCCCGTCTCTCCCGTCTCTCCCGTCTCTCCGGTCTCTCCGGTCTCTCCGGTCTCTCCCTTCTCTCCCGTCTCTCCGGTCTCTCCGGTCTCTCCCGTCTCTCTGGTCTCTCCGGTCTCTCCCTTCTCTCCGGTCTCTCCCTTCTCTCCGGTCTCTCCCGTCTCTCCGGTCTCTCCCGTCTCTCCGGTCTCTCCGGTCTCTCCCTTCTCTCCGTTCTCTCCGGTCTCTCCCATCTCTCCGGTCTCTCCCGTCTCTCCGGGCTCTGCGGTCTCTCCGGTCTCTCCATTCTCTCCGGTCGACATGGTCTCTCCCGTCTCTCCGGTCTCTCCGGTCTCTCCCGTCTCTCCGGTCTCTCCGGTCTCTCCCGTCTCTCCGGTCTCTCCGGTCTCTCCCGTCTCTCCGGTCTCTCCCGTCTCTCCGGTCTCTCCGGTCTCTCCGGTCTCTCCCGTCTCTCTGGTCTCTCCGGTCTCTCCCTTCTCTCCGGTCTCTCCCTTCTCTCCGGTCTCTCCCGTCTCTCCGGTCTCTCCGGTCTCTCCCTTCTCTCCGTTCTCTCCGGTCTCTCCCATCTCTCCGGTCTCTCCGGTCTCTCCCGTCTCTCCGGGCTCTGCGGTCTCTCCGGTCTCTCCATTCTCTCCGGTCGACATGGTCTCTCCCGTCTCTCCGGTCTCTCCAGTCTCTCCCGTCTCTCCCGTCTCTCCGGTCTCTCCGGTCTCTCCCGTCTCTCCGGTCTCTCCGGTCTCTCCCCTCTCTCCGGTCTCTCCGGTCTCTCCTGTCTCTCCGGTCTCTCCCGTCTCTCCGGTCTCTCCCGTCTCTCCCCTCTCTCCGGTCTCTCCGGTCTCTCCCGTCTCTCCGGGCTCTGCGGTCTCTCCGGTCTCTCCATTCTCTCCGGTCGACATGGTCTCTCCCGTCTCTCCGGTCTCTCCGGTCTCTCCCGTCTCTCCGGTCTCTCCGGTCTCTCCGGTCTCTCCCGTCTCTCCGGTCTCTCCGGTCTCTCCCCTCTCTCCGGTCTCTCCGGTCTCTCCCGTCTCTCCGGTCTCTCCCGTCTTTCCCGTCTCTCCGGACTCTCCCGTCTCTCCGGTCTCTCCGGTCTCTCCCGTCTCTCCGGTCTCTCCGGTCTCTCCCGTCTCTCCGGTCTCTCCCGTCTCTCCCTTCTCTCCCGTCTCTCCGGTCTCTCCGGTCTCTCCCTTCTCTCCGGTCGCTCCCGTCTCTCCGGTCTCTCCGGTCTCTCCCGTCTCTCCGGTCTCTCCGGTCTCTCCGGTCTCTCCCTTCTCTCCCGTCTCTCCGGTCTCTCCGGTCTCTCCGGTCTCTCCCGTCTCTCCGGTCTCTCCCGTCTCTCCGGTCTCTCCGGTCTCTCCCTTCTCTCCCGTCTCTACGGTCTCTCTGGTCTCTCCCTTCTCTCCGGTCGCTCCCGTCTCTCCGGTCTCTCCCGTCTTTCCCTTCTCTCCGGTCTCTCCCATCTCTCCCGTCTCTCCGGTCTCTTCGGTCTCTCCCGTCTCTCCGGTCTCTCCGGTCTCTCCGGTCTCTCCCTTCTCTCCCGTCTCTCCGGTCTCTCCGGTCTCTCCCGTCTCTCTGGTCTCTCCGGTCTCTCCCGTCTCTCCGGTCTCTCCGGTCTCTCCCTTCTCTCCCTTCTCTCCCGTCTCTCTGGTCTCTCCGGTCTCTCCCTTCTCTCCGGTCGCTCCCGTCTCTCCGGTCTTTCCCGTCTTTCCCTTCTCTCCGGTCTCTCCCGTCTCTCCCGTCTCTCCGGTCTCTTCGGTCTCTCCCGTCTCTCCCATCTCTCCGGTCTCTCCGGTCTCTCCGGTCTCTCCCTTCTCTCCGGTCTCTCCGGTCTCTCCGGTCTCTCCCTTCTCTCCTGTCTCTCCACTCTCTCCCGTCTCTCCGTTCTCTCCCGTCTCTGGTCTCTCCCGTCTCTCCCTTCTCTCCGGTCTCTCCCGTCTCTCCGGTCTCTCCGGTCTCTCCCGTCTCTCCCGTCTCTCCGGTCTCTCCGGTCTCTCCGGTCTCTCCCGTCTCTCCGGTCTCTCCGGTCTCTCCCGCCTCTCCGGTCTCTCTGGTCTCTCCTTTCTCTCCCGTCTCTCCCGTCTCTCATATTGCCCTTGTCTCTCCGGTTATTCTGATCACTCCGGTCCTTATGGACTCTCTAATTCCTCCAGTCGCTCCAGTCATTCCGATCTCGCTATTCACTCCGGTCTGTCCGATCACTCTGGTCCGATCATTCTGATCGCTCTGGTCCTCATGGTCTCTCTTGTTGCTCCATCTCTCCGATCACTCCAAACGCTCCAGTATCTCCGATTGCTCCAATTTTTTCGATCTCTCCGATCACTCCGGTCTCTCCCGTCTCTCCGGTCTCTCCCGTCTCTCCCGTCTCTCCCGTCTCTCCGGTCTCTCCCGTCTCTCCGGTCTCTCCCGTCTCTCCCTCTCTCCCGTCCCTCCGGTCTCTCCGGTCTCTCCCGTCTCTCCGGTCTCTCCCGTCTCTCCCGTCTCTCCCATCTCTCCGGTCTCTCCGGTCTCTCCCGTCTCTCCCATCTCTCCCGTCCCTCCGGTCTCTCCGGTCTCGGCCGTCTCTCCGGTCTCTCCGGTCTCTCCCGTCTCTCCGGTCTCTCCGGTCTCTCCCATCTCTCCCATCTCTCCGATCTCTCCGGTCTCTCTGGTCTCTCCGGTCTCTCCGGTCTCTCCCGTCTCTCCGGTCTCTCCGGTCGCTCCCATCTCTCCCATCTCTCCGGTCTCTCCCGTCTCTCCGGTCTCTCCAGTCTCTCCCATCTCTCCAGTCTCTCCCATCTCTCCCGTCTCTCCAGTCTCTCCAGTCTCTCCCGTCTCTCCGGTCTCTCCCGTCTCTCCGATCTCTCCCGTCTCTCCGATCGCTCCCGTCTCTCCGATCTCTCCCGTCTCTCAGATCGCTCTGATCTCTCCCGTCTCTCCGATCTCTCCCGTCTCTCCGGTCTCTCCGGTCTCTCCCTTCTCTCCGGTCTCTCCTGTCTCTCCCTTCTCTCCGATCTCTCCGGTCTCTCCGGTCTCTCCCTTCTCTCCGGTCTCTCCCTTCTCTCCCGTCTCTCCGGTCTCTCCGGTCTCTCCCATCTCTCCGGTCTCTCCCTTCTCTCCGGTCTCTCCGGTCTCTCCGGTCTCTCTCTTCTCTCCGGTCTCTCCGGTTTCTCCCTTCTCTCTGGTCTCTCCCGTCTCTCCGGTCTCTCCACTCTCTCCGGTCTCTCCGGTCTCTGCCGTCTCTCCCGTCTCTCCGGTATCTCCGGTCTCTCCCGTCTCTCCGGTCTCTCCACTCTCTCCGGTCTCTCCGCTCTCTCCGGTCTCTGCCGTCTCTCCCGTCTCTCCGGACTCTCCGGTCTCTCCCGTCTCTCCGGTCTCTCCGGTCTCTCCCTTTTCTCCCGTCTCTCCGGTCTCTCCGGTCTCTCCCTTCTCTCCGGTCGCTTCCGTCTCTCCGGTCTCTCCCTTCTCTCCGGTCTCTCCGGTCTCTCCCTTCTCTCCGCTCTCTCCGCTCTCTCCCGTCTCTCCGGTCTCTCCGGTTTCTCCGGTCTCGGCGGTCTCTCCCTTCTATCCGGTCTCTCCCGTCTCTCCGGTCTCTCCGGTCTCTCCGGTCTCTCCCGTCTCTCCCGTCTCTCCCTTCTCTCCAGTCTCTCCCGTCTTTCCCTTCTCTCCGGTCTCTCCCCTCTCTCCCGTCTCTCCGGTCTCTCCCGTCTCTCCCTTCTCTCTGGTCTCTCCGGTCTATCCCTACTCTCCGGTCTCTCCAGTCTCTCTGGTCTCTCCCATCTCTCCGGTCTCTCCGGTCTCTCCCGTCTCTCCCGTCTATCCCGTCTCTCCCATCTCTCCGGTCTCTCCGGTCTCTCCCGTCTCACCGGTCTCTCCCGTCTCTCCAGTCTATCCGGTCTCTCTCGTCTCTCCGGTCTCTCCCTTCTCTCCGGTCTCTCCCGTCTCTCCGGTCTCTCCCTTCTCTCCCGTCTCTCCCGTCTCTCCGGTCTCTCCCTTCTCTCCGTTCTCTCCGGTCTCTCCCTTCTCTCCGTTCTCTCCGGTCTCTCCCATCTCTCCGGTCTCTCCGGTCTCTCCCGTCTCTCCCGTCTCTCCGGGCTCTGCGGTCTCTCCGGTCTCTCCATTCTCTCCGGTCGACATGGTCTCTCCCATCTCTCCGGTCTCTCCGGTCTCTCCCGTCTCTCCCGTCTCTCCGGTCTCTCCGGTCTCTCCCGTCTCTCCCGTCTCTCCGTTCTCTCCGGTCTCCCCCCTCTCTCAGTTCTCTCCTGTGTGTCCGGTCTCTCCGGTCTCTCCCGTCTCTCCGGTCTCTCCCGTCTCTCCCGTCTCTCCGGTCTCTCCCGTCTCTCCGGTCTCTCCGGTCTCTCCCGTCTCTCCGGTCTCTCCCTTCTCTCCCGTCTCTCCGGTCTCTCCCGTCTCTCTGGTCTCTCCGGTCTCTCCCTTCTCTCCGGTCTCTCCCGTCTCTCCGGTCTCTCCCGTCTCTCCGGTCTCTCCGGTCTCTCCCTTCTCTCCGTTCTCTCCGGTCTCTCCCATCTCTCCGGTCTCTCCGGTCTCTCCCGTCTCTCCGGGCTCTGCGGTCTCTCCGGTCTCTCCATTCTCTCCGGTCGACATGGTCTCTCCCGTCTCTCCGGTCTCTCCGGTCTCTCCCGTCTCTCCCGTCTCTCCGGTCTCTCCGGTCTCTCCCGTCTCTCCGGTCTCTCCGGTCTCTCCCCTCTCTCTGGTCTCTCCGGTCTCTCCTGTCTCTCCGGTCTCTCCCGTCTCTCCGGTCTCTCCCGTCTCTCCCCTCTCTCCGGTCTCTCCGGTCTCTCCCGTCTCTCCGGGCTCTGCGGTCTCTCCGGTCTCTCCATTCTCTCCGGTCGACATGGTCTCTCCCGTCTCTCCGGTCTCTCCGGTCTCTCCCGTCTCTCCCGTCTCTCCGGTCTCTCCGGTCTCTCCCGTCTCTCCGGTCTCTCCGGTCTCTCCCCTCTCTCCGGTCTCTCCGGTCTCTCCCGTCTCTCCGGTCTCTCCCGTCTTTCCCGTCTCTCCGGTCTCTCCCGTCTCTCTGGTCTCTCCGGTCTCTCCCGTCTCTCCGATCTCTCCCGTCTCTCCCGTCTCTCCGTTCTCTCCGGTCTCTCCCGTCTCTCCCGTCCCTCCGGTCTCTCCGGTCTCTCCCGTCTCTCCGGTCTCTCCCGTCTCTCCCGTCTCTCCCGTCCCTCCGGTCTCTCCGGTCTCTCCGGTCTCTCCCGTCTCTCCCGTCTCTCCGGTCTCTCCCGTCTCTCCGGTCTCTCCGGTCTCTCCCGTCTCTCCGGTCTCTCCGGTCTCTCCCTTCTCTCCCTTCTCTCCCGTCTCTCCGGTCTCTCCCGTCTCTCCCGTCTCTCCGGTCTCTCCGGTCTCTCCCGTCTCTCCCGTCTCTCCGGTCTCTCCCCTCTCTCCGGTCTCTCCGGTCTCTCCCGTCTCTCCGGTCTCTCCCGTCTTTCCCGTCTCTCCGGTCTCTCCCGTCTCTCTGGTCTCTCCGGTCTCTCCCGTCTCTCCGATCTCTCCCGTCTCTCCCGTCTCTCCGTTCTCTCCGGTCTCTCCCGTCTCTCCCGTCCCTCCGGTCTCTCCGGTCTCTCCCGTCTCTCCGGTCTCTCCCGTCTCTCCCGTCTCTCCCGTCCCTCCGGTCTCTCCGGTCTCTCCGGTCTCTCCCGTCTCTCCCGTCTCTCCGGTCTCTCCCGTCTCTCCGGTCTCTCCGGTCTCTCCCGTCTCTCCGGTCTCTCCGGTCTCTCCCTTCTCTCCCTTCTCTCCCGTCTCTCCGGTCTCTCCGGTCTCTCCCTTCTCTCCGGTCGCTCCCGTCTCTCCGGTCTCTCCCGTCTTTCCCTTCTCTCCGGTCTCTCCCGTCTCTCCCGTCTCTCCGGTCTCTTCTGTCTCTCCCGTCTCTCCCATCTCTCCGGTCTCTCCGGTCTCTCCGGTCTCTCCATTCTCTCCGGTCTCTCCGGTCTCTCCGGTCTCTCCGTTCTCTCCCTTCTCTCCTGTCTCTCCACTCTCTCCCGTCTCTCCGTTCTCTCCCGTCTCTGGTCTCTCCCGTCTCTCCCTTCTCTCCGGTCTCTCCGGTCTCTCCCGTCTCTCCGGTCTCTCCGGTCTCTCCGGTCTCTCCCGTCTCTCCGGTCTCTCCGGTCTCTCTCGTCTCTCCCGTCTCTCCGGTCTCTCCGTTCTCTCCCGTCTCTCCGGTCTCTCTGGTCTCTCCCGCCTCTCCGGTTTCTCTGGTCTCTCCTTTCTCTCCCGTCTCTCCCGTCTCTCATATTGCCCTTGTCTCTCCGGTTATTCTGATCACTCCGGTTCTTATGGACTCTCCAATTCCTCCAGTCGCTCCAGTCATTCCGATCTCGCTATTCACTCCGGTCTGTCCGATCACTCTGGTCCGATCATTCTGATCGCTCTGGTCCTCATGGTCTCTCTTGTTGCTCCATCTCTCCGATCACTCCAAACGCTCCAGTATCTCCGATTGCTCCAATTTTTTCGATCTCTCCGATCACTCCGGTCTCTCCCGTCTCTCCGATCTCTCCCGTCTCTCCCGTCTCTCCGTTCTCTCCGGTCTCTCCCGTCTCTCCCGTCTCTCCCGTCCCTCCGGTCTCTCCGGTCTCTCCCGTCTCTCCGGTCTCTCCCGTCTCTCCCGTCTCTCCCGTCCCTCCGGTCTCTCCGGTCTCTCCGATCTCTCCCGTCTCTCCCGTCTCTCCGTTCTCTCCGGTCTCTCCCGTCTCTCCCGTCTCTCCCGTCCCACCGGTCTCTCCGGTCTCTCCCGTCTCTCCGGTCTCTCCCGTCTCTCCCGTCTCTCCCGTCCCTCCGGTCTCTCCGGTCTCTCCGGTCTCTCCCGTCTCTCCCGTCTCTCCGGTCTCTCCCGTCTCTCTCGTCTCTCCCGTCTCTCCCGTCCCTCCGGTCTCTCCGGTCTCTCCCGTCTCTCCGGTCTCTCCCGTCTCTCCGGTCTCTCCGGTCTCTCCCGTCTCTCCGGTCTCTCCCGTCTCTCCCGTCTCTCCGGTCTCTCCGGTCTCTCCGGTCTCTCCCTTCTCTCCGTTCTCTCCGGTCTCTCCCATCTCTCCGGTCTCTCCGGTCTCTCCCGTCTCTCCGGGCTCTGCGGTCTCTCCGGTCTCTCCATTCTCTCCGGTCGACATGGTCTCTCCCGTCTCTCCGGTCTCTCCGGTCTCTCCCGTCTCTCCCGTCTCTCCGGTCTCTCCGGTCTCTCCCGTCTCTCCGGTCTCTCCGGTCTCTCCCCTCTCTCTGGTCTCTCCGGTCTCTCCTGTCTCTCCGGTCTCTCCCGTCTCTCCGGTCTCTCCCGTCTCTCCCCTCTCTCCGGTCTCTCCCGTCTCTCCGGGCTCTGCGGTCTCTCCGGTCTCTCCATTCTCTCCGGTCGACATGGTCTCTCCCGTCTCTCCGGTCTCTCCGGTCTCTCCCGTCTCTCCCGTCTCTCCGGTCTCTCCGGTCTCTCCCGTCTCTCCGGTCTCTCCGGTCTCTCCCCTCTCTCCGGTCTCTCCGGTCTCTCCCGTCTCTCCGGTCTCTCCCGTCTTTCCCGTCTCTCCGGTCTCTCCCGTCTCTCTGGTCTCTCCGGTCTCTCCGGTCTCTCCCGTCTCTCCGATCTCTCCCGTCTCTCCCGTCTCTCCGTTCTCTCCGGTCTCTCCCGTCTCTCCCGTCTCTCCCGTCCCTCCGGTCTCTCCGGTCTCTCCCGTCTCTCCGGTCTCTCCCGTCTCTCCCGTCTCTCCCGTCCCTCCGGTCTCTCCGGTCTCTCCGGTCTCTCCCGTCTCTCCCGTCTCTCCGGTCTCTCCCGTCTCTCCGGTCTCTCCGGTCTCTCCCGTCTCTCCGGTCTCTCCGGTCTCTCCCTTCTCTCCCTTCTCTCCCGTCTCTCCCGTCTCTCCGTTCTCTCCGGTCTCTCCCGTCTCTCCCGTCTCTCCCGTCCCTCCGGTCTCTCCGGTCTCTCCCGTCTCTCCGGTCTCTCCCGTCTCTCCCGTCTCTCCCGTCCCTCCGGTCTCTCCGGTCTCTCCGGTCTCTCCCGTCTCTCCCGTCTCTCCGGTCTCTCCCGTCTCTCCGGTCTCTCCGGTCTCTCCCGTCTCTCCGGTCTCTCCGGTCTCTCCCTTCTCTCCCTTCTCTCCGGTCTCTCCGGTCTCTCCCGTGTCTCCCGTCTCTCCGGTCTCTTCTGTCTCTCCCGTCTCTCCCGTCTCTCCCGTCTCTCCGGTCTCTCCCGTCTCTCCGGTCTCTTCTGTCTCTCCCGTCTCTCCCATCTCTCCGGTCTCTCCGGTCTCTCCGGTCTCTCCCTTCTCTCCGGTCTCTCCGGTCTCTCCGGTCTCTCCGTTCTCTCCCTTCTCTCCTGTCTCTCCACTCTCTCCCGTCTCTCCGTTCTCTCCCGTCTCTGGTCTCTCCCGTCTCTCCCTTCTCTCCGGTCTCTCCGGTCTCTCCCGTCTCTCCGGTCTCTCCGGTCTCTCCCGTCTCTCCCGTCTCTCCGGTCTCTCCGGTCTCTCCCGTCTCTCCCGTCTCTCCGGTCTCTCCGGTCTCTCCCGCCTCTCCGGTCTCTCTGGTCTCTCCTTTCTCTCCCGTCTCTCCCGTCTCTCATATTGCCCTTGTCTCTCCGGTTATTCTGATCACTCCGGTCCTTATGGACTCTCCAATTCCTCCAGTCGCTCCAGTCATTCCGATCTTGCTATTCACTCCGGTCTGTCCGATCACTCTGGTCCGATCATTCTGATCGCTCTGGTCCTCATGGTCTCTCTTGTTGCTCCATCTCTCCGATCACTCCAAACGCTCCAGTATCTCCGATTGCTCCAATTTTTTCGATCTCTCCGATCACTCCGGTCTCTCCCGTCTCTCCGATCTCTCCCGTCTCTCCCGTCTCTCCGTTCTCTCCGGTCTCTCCCGTCTCTCCCGTCTCTCCCGTCCCTCCGGTCTCTCCGGTCTCTCCCGTCTCTCCGGTCTCTCCCGTCTCTCCCGTCTCTCCCGTCCCTCCGGTCTCTCCGGTCTCTCCGGTCTCTCCCGTCTCTCCGGTCTCTCCCGTCTCTCTCGTCTCTCCCGTCTCTCCCGTCCCTCCGGTCTCTCCGGTCTCTCCCGTCTCTCCGGTCTCTCCCGTCTCTCCGGTCTCTCCGGTCTCTCCCGTCTCTCCGGTCTCTCCCGTCTCTCCGGTCTCTCCGGTCTCTCCGGTCTCTCCCGTCTCTCCCGTCCCTCCGGTCTCTCCGGTCTCTCCCGTCTCTCCGGTCTCTCCCGTCTCTCCCGTCTCTCCCGTCCCTCCGGTCTCTCCGGTCTCTCCTGTCTCTCCGGTCTCTCCGGTCTCTCCCTTCTCTCCGGTCTCTCCCGTCTCTCCCGTCTCTCCCGTCTCTCCCGTCCCTCCGGTCTCTCCGGTCTCTCCCGTCTCTCCGGTCTCTCCCGTCTCTCCCGTCTCTCCGGTCTCTCCGGTCTCTCCCGTCTCTCCCGTCTCTCCGATCTCTCCGGTCTCTCTGGTCTCTCCCGTCTCTCCGGTCTCTCCGGTCTCTCCCGTCTCTCCCGTCTCTCCGGTCTCTCCGGTCTCTCCCATCTCTCCCATCTCTCCAGTCTCTCCAGTCTCTCCCGTCTCTCCGGTCTCTCCCGTCTCTCCCGTCTCTCCAGTCTCTCCAGTCTCTCCCGTCTCTCCGGTCTCTCCCGTCTCTCCCGTCTCTCCGATCTCTCCCGTCTCTCAGATCGCTCCCGTCTCTCCGATCTCTCCCGTCTCTCAGATCGCTCTGATCTCTCCCGTCTCTCCGATCTCTCCCGTCTCTCCAGTCTCTCCGATCACTCCCGTCTCTCCGGTCTCTCCAGTCTCTCCGATCTCTCCCGTCTCTCCGATCGCTCCCGTCTCTCTGATCTCTCCCGTCTCTCAGATCGCTCCGGTCTCTCCGGTCTCTCCCGTCTCTCCCGTCTCTCCGATCTCTCCGGTCTCTCTGGTCTCTCCCGTCTCTCCGGTCTCTCCGGTCTCTCCCGTCTCTCCGGTCTCTCCGGTCTCTCCCATCTCTCCCATCTCTCCAGTCTCTCCAGTCTCTCCCGTCTCTCCGGTCTCTCCCGTCTCTCCCGTCTCTCCAGTCTCTCCAGTCTCTCCCGTCTCTCCGGTCTCTCCCGTCTCTCCCGTCTCTCCGATCTCTCCCGTCTCTCCGATCGCTCCCGTCTCTCCGATCTCTCCCGTCTCTCAGATCGCTCTGATCTCTCCCGTCTCTCCGATCTCTCCCGTCTCTCCAGTCTCTCCGATCTCTCCCGTCTCTCCCGTCTCTCCCGTCTCTCCAGTCTCTCCAGTCTCTCCCGTCTCTCCGGTCTCTCCCGTCTCTCCCGTCTCTCCGATCTCTCCCGTCTCTCCGATCGCTCCCGTCTCTCCGATCTCTCCCGTCTCTCAGATCGCTCTGATCTCTCCCGTCTCTCTGGTCTCTCCCGTCTCTCCGGTCTCTCCGGTCTCTCCCGTCTCTCCCGTCTCTCCGGTCTCTCCGGTCTCTCCCATCTCTCCCATCTCTCCAGTCTCTCCAGTCTCTCCCGTCTCTCCGGTCTCTCCCGTCTCTCCCGTCTCTCCAGTCTCTCCAGTCTCTCCCGTCTCTCCGGTCTCTCCCGTCTCTCCCGTCTCTCCGATCTCTCCCGTCTCTCCGATCGCTCCCGTCTCTCCGATCTCTCCCGTCTCTCAGATCGCTCTGATCTCTCCCGTCTCTCCGATCTCTCCCGTCTCTCCAGTCTCTCCGATCTCTCCCGTCTCTCCGGTCTCTCCAGTCTCTCCGATCTCTCCCGTCTCTCCGATCGCTCCCGTCTCTCTGATCTCTCCCGTCTCTCAGATCGCTCCGGTCTCTCCGGTCTCTCCCGTCTCTCCCGTCTCTCCGATCTCTCCGGTCTCTCTGGTCTCTCCCGTCTCTCCGGTCTCTCCGGTCTCTCCCGTCTCTCCGGTCTCTCCGGTCTCTCCCATCTCTCCCATCTCTCCAGTCTCTCCAGTCTCTCCCGTCTCTCCGGTCTCTCCCGTCTCTCCCGTCTCTCCAGTCTCTCCAGTCTCTCCCGTCTCTCCGGTCTCTCCCGTCTCTCCCGTCTCTCCGATCTCTCCCGTCTCTCCGATCGCTCCCGTCTCTCCGATCTCTCCCGTCTCTCAGATCGCTCTGATCTCTCCCGTCTCTCCGATCTCTCCCGTCTCTCTGATCTCTCCCGTCTCTCTGATCTCTCCCGTCTCTCCGATCTCTCCCGTCTGTCCGATCGCTCTGTCTCTCCCGTCTCTCCGATCTCTCCCGTCTCTCAGATCGCTCTGATCTCGCCCGTCTCTCCGATCTCTCCCGTCTCTCCGATCTCTCCCGTCTCTCTGATCTCTCCCGTCTCTCCGATCGCTCTGATCTCTCCCGTCTCTCCGATCTCTCCCGTCTCTCCGATCTCTCCGATCTTTCCCGTCTCTCTGATCTCTCCCGTCTCTCCAATCACTCTGATCTCTCCACTCTCTCCCGTCTCTCCCGTCTATCCAGTCTCTCCAGTCTCTCCGATCTCTCCAATCTCTCCGGTCTCTCCGATCTCTCCAATCTCTCCGGTCTCTCCGGTCTCTCCGGTCTCTCCGATCTCTCCAGTCTCTCCGGTCTCTCCGGTCTCTCCGGTCTCTCCGGTCTCGCTGGTCTCTCCGGTCTCTCCGATCTCTCCAATCTCTCCGGTCTCTCCGGTCTCTCCGATCTCTCCAATCTCTCCGGTCTCTCCAATCTCTCCGGTCTCTCCGGTCTCTCCGATCTCTCCAATCTCTCCAATCTCTCCGGTCTCTCCGGTCTCTCCGGTCTCTCCGGTCTCTCCGGTCTCTCTGGTCTCGCTGGTCTCTCCGGCCTCTCCGATTGCAATGGTCCCTCTGGTCTCTCATATTGCCCTTGTCTCTCCGGTTATTCTGATCACTCCGGTCCTTATGGACTCTCCAATTCCTCCAGTCGCTCCAGTCATTCCGATCTTGCTATTCACTCCGGTCTGTCCGATCACTCTGGTCCGATCATTCTGATCGCTCTGGTCCTCATGGTCTCTCTTGTTGCTCCATCTCTCCGATCACTCCAAACGCTCCAGTATCTCCGATTGCTCCAATTTTTTCGATCTCTCCGATCACTCCGGTCTCTCCAGTATCTCCGATTGCTCCAATTGGTACAGTCTCTCCGGCTGCTCTGATTTCTCCAATCACTCCGGTCCTTCCGGTCTCTCCGATTGCGTTGTTCGCTCTGTCTCTCCGCTCACACCAGTCGCTCCAATCACTTCGGTACTTATGGTCTCTCCAATTCCTCCAGTCTCTCCAGTCTCTCCAATCTCTCCGGTCTCTCCCATCTCTCCACTCTCTCCAGTCTCTCCGGTCACTCCGCTCTCTCCAGTCTCTCTGATCTCTCCAGTCTCTCCGCTCTCTCCAGTCTCTCCAATCTCTCCAGTCTCTCCGATCTCTCCAGTCTCTCCGCTCTCTCCAGTCTCTCCAATCTCTCCAGTCTCTCTGATCTCTCCAGTCTCTCCGATCTCTCCGGTCACTCCGCTCTCTCCAGTCTCTCCGGTCACTCCGCTCTCTCCAGTCTCTCTGATCTCTCCAGTCTCTCCGCTCTCTCCAGTCTCTCCAATCTCTCCAGTCTCTCCGATCTCTCCAGTCTCTCTGATCTCTCCAGTCTCTCCGATCTCTCCGGTCACTCCACTCTCTCCAGTCTCTCCGATCTCTCCAGTCTCTCCAATCTCTCCAGTCTCTCCGCTCTCTCCAGTCTCTCCGGTCTCTCCAGTCTCTCCAATCTCTCCAGTCTCTCCGCTCTCTCCAGTCTCTCCGATCTCTCCAGTCTCTCCGCTCTCTCCAGTCTCTCCGATCTCTCCAGTCTCTCCGATCTCTCCAGTCTCTCCGCTCTCTCCAGTCTCTCCGATCTCTCCAGTCTCTCCGATCTCTCCTGTCTCTCCGCTCTCTCCAGTCTCTCCGATCACTCCAGTCTCTCCGATCTCTCCGATCTCTCCGTCTCTCCAGTCTCTCCGATCTCTCCGATCATTCCGATCACTCCAGTCTCTCCGATCTCTCCGATCTCTCCGTCTCTCCAGTCTCTCCGATCTCTCCGATCATTCCGATCTCTCCAGTCTCTCCGATCTCTCCGATCTCTCCGTCTCTCCAGTCTCTCCGATCTCTCCGATGGCTCCGATCTCTCCGTCTCTCCAGTCTCTCCGATCTCTCCGTCTCTCCAGTCTCTCCAATCGCTCCGGTCTCTCTGTCTCTCCAGTCTCTCCGATCTCTCCGATCATTCCGATCACTCCAGTCTCTCCGTATCTCCAGTCGGATCGGAGGCACCGGTCCATGGGAGTGGCCTTAGCACCATCGGAGAGGCACCTGCTCTCAACCAGTGCCAGACAGCCAGCCGTGCCCAGACTCCACCGGCACAGACAGCCAGCCGTACCCAGACTCCACCGGCACAGACAGCCAGCCGTGCTCAGACTCCACCGGCACAGACAGCCAGCCGTGCTCAGACTCCACCGGCACAGACAGCCAGCCGTACCCAGACTCCACCGGCAGAGACAGCCAGCCGTGCTCAGACTCCACCGGCACAGACAGCCAGCCGTGCTCAGACTCCACCGGCACAGACAGCCAGCCGTGCTCAGACTCCACCGGCACAGACAGCCAGCCGTGCCCAGACTCCACCGGCACAGACAGCCAGCCGTGCCCAGACTCCACCGGCACAGACAGCCAGCCGTGCCCAGACTCCACTGGCACAGACAGCCAGCCGTGCCCAGGCTGCTCCATCACAGACAGCCAGCCGTGCCCAGACTGCTCCGTCACAGACAGCCAGCCATGCCCAGACTGCTCCGTCACAGACAGACATCCGTGCCCAGACTGCCCCGGCCCAGACAGACAGCCATGCCCAGACTGCCTCGTCACAGAAAGCCAGTCGTGCCCAGACTGCTCCGTCACGGACAGCCAGCCGTGCCCAGACTGCCCCATCACAGACAGCCAGCCGTGCCCAGACTGCCTCGTCACAGACAGCCAGCCGTGCCCAGACTGCCTCGTCACAGACAGCCAGCCGTGCCCGGACTGCTCCGTCACAGACAACCAGCCGGGCCCAGACTGCCTCGTTACAGACAGCCAGCCGGGCCCACACTGCTCCGTCACAGACAGCCAGCCGGGCCCAGACTGCCTCGTCACAGACAGCCAGCCGGGCCCACACTGCTCCGTCACAGACAGCCAGCCGGGCCCAGACTGCTCCGTCACAGACAACCAGCCGGGCCCAGACTGCCCCGGCCCAGACTGCCCCGGCCACCATCGAAATACTGCAATCTGCAGCCGGGCCCTTAAGGCCCAGAGCTACTCGAGGTCGCCCGCCACCTCCAGGCGTCCCCATTGGAAGCTCAGCAGCCTCCCACCTCCTAAACTGTATCCCCTGGGGATGTACCTCATTGGAGCAACAGAAAAGATAAACAAGTACACACGACAGGCCCGAGGATGGCTTTTAATCCTTTCTGTTCAATTCTCAATGAAGAGTGGTGAAGAATCTTGGGGCAGTAACATTTTTTTCTTGGATTGCTCTCGGTCTTGATAATCTTATTCATTCAAGGGCAACATCATTGAACAGGAGGATACTAACGAGCTTTTTCCCTTCGTTGAGGGTACTATAACAAGGGGACATAGATTCAAGGTAAAAGGTGGGAGGTTTAGAGGGGATTTGAGAAAGAACTTTTTCACCCAGAGGGTGGTTGGAGTCTGGAACTCACTGCCTGAAAGGGTTGTGGAGGCAGGAACCCTCACAACATTCAAGAAGCATTTGGATGAGCACTTGAAATGCCATAGCATACAAGGCTACGGACCAAATGCTGGAATATGGGATTAGAGTAGACAGGGCTTGATGGCCGGCGCGGACACGATGGGCCGAAGGGCCTCTATCCGTGCTGTATGACTCTATGACTCTATGAGGAGGCCATTCAGCCCCTCGAGCCTGTTCTGCCATTCAATTAGATCATGGCTGATCTGTATCTTAACTCCATTTACACCCACGAAGTTGGACTGTATGAAAGCATTCAGATGGTAGCTGTGAGAACTGGATTAGATGGGTGGAGGAACTGTTGGTGCATTGGGGAAGGGAGGAACATCCCTGAGAACCTCTCATCAATGTGTTGCTGCCTGAGAGCTCTGGCATCACTGCTGTACCTTCCCCTTCCTCTGCCGCATCAGCATCTGACCCCCTTCCTGACCCCCTTCCTGATCCCCTTCTTCCTGACACCCTTCCTGACCCCCTTCTTGACCCCCTTCATGATCCCCTTCTTCCTGACACCCTTCTTGACCCCCTTCATGATCCCCTTCTTCCTGACACCCTTCCTGACCCCCTTCCTGACCCCCTTCCTGATCCCCTTCTTCCTGACACCCTTCCTGACCCCCTTCCTGACCCCCTTCCTGATTCCCCTTCTTCCTGATCCCCTTCCTCCTGACCCCCTTCCTGATCACCTTCCTGATCCCCTTCTTCCTGATCCCCTTCCTCCTGATCCCCTTCCTGATACCCTTCCTGATCCCCTTCTTCCTGATCCCCTTCCTCCTGATCCCCTTCCTGATACCCTTCCTGATCCCCTTCTTCCTGATCCCCTTCCTGATCCCCTTCTTCCTGATCCCCTTCCTGATCCCCTTCCTCCTGATCCCCTTCCTGATACCCTTCCTGATCCCCTTCTTCCTGATCCCCTTCTTCCTGATCCCCTTCCTGATCCCCTTCTTCCTGATCCCCTTCCTGATCCCCTTCTTCCTGATCCCCTTCCTGATCCCCTTCCTGATCCCCTTCTTCCAGATCCCCTTCCTGATCCCCTTCCTCCTGATCCCCTTCCTGATCCCCTTCTTCCTGATCCCCTTCCTGATCCCCTTCCTCCTGATCCCCTTCCTGATCCCCTTTCTGATCCCCTTCCTCCTGATCCCCTTCCTGATCCCCTTCTTCCTGATCCCCTTCCTGATCCCCTTCCTCCTGATCCCCTTCCTGATCCCCTTCCAGATCCCCTTCTTCCTGATCCCCTTTCTGATCCCCTTCCTGATCCCCTTCTTCCTGATCCCCTTCCTGATCCCCTTCCTCCTGATCCCCTTCCTGATCCCCTTCTTCCTGATCCCCTTTCTGATCCCCTTCTTCCTGATCCCCTTCCTGATCCCCTTCTTCCTGATCCCCTTTCTGATCCCCTTCCTCCTGATCCCCTTCTTCCTGATCCCCTTTCTGATCCCCTTCCTGATCCCCTTCTTCCTGATCCCCTTCCTGATCCCCTTCTTCCTGATTCCCTTCCTGATCCCCTTTCTGATCCCCTTCCTCCTGATCCCCTTCCTGATCCCCTTCTTCCTGATCCCCTTTCTGATCCCCTTCCTCCTGATCCCCTTTCTGATCCCCTTCCTCCTGATCCCCTTCCTGATCCCCTTCTTCCTGATCCCCTTCCTGATCCCCTTCTTCCTGTTCCTCAGCTTGTGCTGCTCCAACACTTGTCCTCTTTCCAAGGTGATATTGTCCAGATTTGCTGAGGCATCGGAGCCTGTGCTCGAGGAGGCCAATGGTCTACTCTATGAGAGCCCCGGCATGGCTCATTGTTTACATACTGTACGTCTGAGCCCGGTCCCTGACAGGAGTCCTGGGCCAGATATTCAGGGGTCAGCCACAGGTCCCAAACACCCAACCTCTAACCCAGTGTTGACCAATGCATTAATCTCTAGCCACATGTGGCGAATTGGGAATCCAGATGTGGCGAATTGCATTTCTGATTAGTGAATAAAAAATGAGTAACAGACACTGTCGATGGACATGTGACGTCAATACTGCCCATGTGAACCTTGGCGTTTTAGTGTAATTGTTGGTAAAATGGTAAGACTGAAAGCAGAGCGTGTGATTGGTGTTTGATTGGTGTGTCTGCTTTCCTTCCTTGGTTACAATTCTTAGTTATCTGCTAAAATGGTGAGTGACACGAGTGAAAACAACGTGGAGAAATTTACAGGGCCACGGGGAAAGAGCAGGGGAGTGGGATTAATTGGATAGCTCTTTCAAAGAGCTGGTACAGGCACGATGGGCTGAATGGCTTCATTCTGATGCTATTTCTTTCCATTGAAATCAAGCTGCTGATTCGTTGAACGATGAGATGGAAACCATTGTAAACATAGTCAGTTTTATGCGGTCCAATCATTGGGCAGTTTGTCGAGTTGCTGAGAGAGACTGAGGCCGACAGTGGGTGATGGAATCGTCCACTCACAACCCATTGGCAAGGATTGTCAAACTGCTGCAACCAATCACAGAGGCAAACCGGACAACGTCTCACAAATCGAAAATGAAGCTTTGGAGGAATAATTTGTTCTTCCGCAGGATAAGGATAGTCACAGGATAGACCGGAACGGGAAACCGCAGGATAAGGATAGTCACAGGATAGACCGGAACGGGAAACCGCAGGGTAAGGATAGTCACAGGATAGACCGGAACGGGAAACCGCAGGGTAAGGATAGTCACAGGATAGACCGGAACGGGAAACCGCAGGGTAAGGATAGTCACAGGATAGACCGGAACGGGAAACCGCAGGGTAAGGATAGTCACAGGATAGACCGGAACGGGAAACCGCAGGATAAGGAGAGATGGTTTGCGACACTGTGGGGTTGGAATTTCAGGCTAAGCTGAAACTGTATGTTTGGCAAATGGAAGAGCAAGTCTGACCTCACTTCCCCAACCTGCAGCAATGTGGAGCTGACCCTGATGTGGGGAGAGGGCTTGGTGCTGCTTGGCTTTGGAAATTGCTGTGAAGAGATTTCTATTGCAATTTGTATTGGAAAAATGATGGTCTGAGCAGAAGATGGACGAGACAGGGACTGGTGCAGAATAAAAGCATCACGACCACTGCCAGGGCCCCAGGCACAGACCTGCATCATTCGATGCCTCTGGTCGCAGGTGAGTTGGACATTGAATGAATGGAATCCCTTCCTGTTATAGTCAGGCAGCTTCAGACCACAGACTCTCTACACCGGCCGGGTCAGTGATGGACAGTGTCTGGGCTCTCTACACCGGCCGGGTCAGTGAAGGACAGTGTCTGGGCTCTCTACACTGGCCGGGTCAGTGAAGGACAGAGTCTGGGCTCTCTACACCGGCCGGGTCAGTGAAGGACAGTGTCTGGGCTCTCTACACTGGCCGGGTCAGTGAAGGACAGTGTCTGGGCTCTCTACACCGGCCGGGTCAGTGAAAGACAGAGTCTGGGCTCTCTACACCGGCCGGGTCAGTGAAAGACAGAGTCTGGGCTCTCTACACCGGCCGGGTCAGTGAAGGACAGTGTCTGGGCTCTCTACACCGGCCGGGTCAGTGAAGGACAGTGTGAGCTTTCTGAATTTATTGTTGTGTATTATCAGTAATGGGGATGTGTTTGAAACTGATGGGATTATGATGGGATGGAGTAAGACAGTTCATCATCTCCATCTCGCTTGGACTGACTATTTTAATCACAAGATCTCTTGCGCTCTGTGCCCCGTTAAAGTGGGTGAACCTGAGCAGCCGGAGAGTGTGATAAGCTGCAGGTATCAGAGGGCACGACAGGCATCAAACCCTTCAACAGGCCAATCAGCCCATCGATTGTGTGGGGGTCCCTGGGTCAATGGCTCCCTCTGCAGGCTGATATCTGGCACTCCTCATGGAGCGATCCTATTGTGAATGGAGGGCCTCAAACACCAGGGGGCGGCAAATACATTTGGTTGGTGGTTCCCTGCTTTGCAAATAATTTGTTCCACGTGTCCTGTCGGAGCACTCGTTACAACGGTCACCACAGGAACGGTCACCACAGGAACGGTCACCACAGGAACGGTCACCACAGTAAACGGTCACCACAGGAACGGTCACCACAGTAAACGGTCACCACAGTAACGGTCACCACAGGAACGGTCACCACAGTAAACGGTCACCACAGGAACGGTCACCACAGTAACGGTCACCACAGGAACGGTCACCACAGTAAACGGTCACCACAGTAACGGTCACCACAGGAACGGTCACCACAGTAAACGGTCACCACAGTAACGGTCACCACAGGAACGGTCACCACAGTAACGGTCACCACAGTAACGGTCACCACAGGAACGGACACCACAGTAAACGGTCACCACAGGAACGGTCACCACAGTAAACGGTCACCACAGGAACGGTCACCACAGTAAACGGTCACCACAGGAACGGTCACCACAGGAACGGTCACCACAGTAAACGGTCACCACAGTAAACGGTCACCACAGGAAACGGTCACCACAGTAAACGGTCACCACAGGAACGGTCACCACAGTAACAGTCACCACAGTAAACGGTCACCACAGGAACGGTCACCACAGGAAACGGTCACCACAGTAAACGGTCACCACAGGAAACGGTCACCACAGTAAACGGTCACCACAGGAACGGTCACCACAGTAACAGTCACCACAGTAAACGGTCACCACAGGAACGGTCACCACAGGAAACGGTCACCACAGTAAACGGTCACCACAGGAACGGTCACCACAGTAACAGTCACCACAGTAAACGGTCACCACAGTAACGGTCACCACAGTAAACGGTCACCACAGGAAACGGTCACCACAGTAAACGGTCACCACGGTATCATTAACGGTCATTACAGTAAACGGTCACCACAGTAACGGTAACCACAGTAACGGTCACCACAGTAAACGGTCACCACAGTAACGGTCACCATAGTAAACGGTCACCACGGTATCATTAACGGTCATTACAGTAAACGGTCATGACAGTAAATGGTCGAAATGGTAACATCACTACCGTAATGGTCACTACCGTAATGGCCACCACAGTAATGGTCAAAACAGTAATGGTCACTACAGTGACAGTCACCAAAGTAATGGTCATCATAGTAATGGTCAAAATGGTAATGGTCACTATAGCAACAGTCACCACAGTAACGGTCACCACAGTAACGGTCACCACAGTAATGGCAATGGTCAATAGAGTAACGGTCACCACAGCAACAGTTGCCACAGTAACAGTAATGGTCACTAAAATAACAGACATGCTCGTAAAGATTATGACAGCAACGGTCACTACAGAAATGGTCACTGCGGTAATGGACACAATAGTAGAGTTCACGACAGGAGAGGGGAGTGAACACCAATAGGAGGGGAGTGAACACGGATAGGAGGGGAGTGAACACCAATAGGAGGGTAGTAAACACTGATAGGAGGGGAGTAAACACTGATAGGAGGGGAGTAAACACTGATAGGAGCGGAGTAAATACAGATAGGAGGGGAGTAAACACTGATAGGAAGGGAGTAATCAAAGATAAAAGGGGAGTAAACACAGATAGGAGGGGAGTAAACCCTAATTGGTGGGGCGTAAACGCTGCTTGGAGGGGAGTAAACACTGATGGGAAGGAAGTAAACACAGATAGGAGGGGAGTAAAAACTGGTCATAGAGTCATAGAGTCATACAGCACGGATAGAGGCCCTTCGGCCCATCGTGTCCGCGCCGGCCATCAGCCCTGTCTACTCTAATCCCATATTCCAGCATTTGGTCCGTAGCCTTGTATGCTATGGCATTTCAAGTGCTCATCCAAATGCTTCTTGAATGTTGTGAGGGTTCCTGCCTCCACAACCCTTTCAGGCAGTGAGTTCCAGACTCCAACCACCCTCTGGGTGAAAAAGTTCTTTCTCAAATCCCCTCTGAACCTCCCGCCTTTTACCTTGAATCTATGCCCCCTTGTTATAGAACCCTCAACGAAGGGAAAAAGCTCCTTAGTATCCATCCTATCTGTGCCCCTCATAATTTTGTACACCTCAATCATGTCTCCCCTCAGCCTCCTCTGCTCCAAGGAAAACAAACCCAATCTTCCCAGTCTCTCTTCATAGCTGAAGCGCTCCAGCCCTGGTAACATCCTGGTGAATCTCCTCTGCACCCTCTCCAAAGCGATCACATCCTTCCTGTAGTGTGGCGACCAGAACTGCACACAGTACTCCAGCTGTGGCCTAACCAGTGTTTTATACAGCTCCATCATAACCTCCTTGCTCTTATATTCTATGCCTCGGCTAATAAAGGCAAGTATCCCATATGCCTTCTTTACCACCTTATCTACCTGTTCCGCCGCCTTCAGGGATCTGTGAACTTGCACACCAAGATCCCTCTGACCCTCTGTCTTGCCTCGGGTCCTCCCATTCATTGTGTATTCCCTTGCCTTGTTAGTCCCTCCAAAGTGCATCACCTCGCACTTTTCCGGGTTAAATTCCATTTGCCACTGTTCCGCCCATCTGACCAACCCATCTATATCGTCCTGCAGACTGAGGCTATCCTCCTCGCTATTTACCACCCTACCAATTTTTGTATCATCAGCGAACTTACTGATCATACCTTTTACATTCATATCCAAGTCGTTAATGTAGACCACAAACAGCAAGGGACCCAGCACCGATCCCTGTGGTACCCCACTGGCCACAGGCTTCCAGTCACAAAAACAACCTTCGACCATCACCCTCTGCCTTCTGCCACTAAGCCAGTTTTGTATCCAAAGTGCCAAGGCACCCTGGATTCCATGGGCTCGTACCTTCTTGACCAGTCTCCTGTGGGGGACTTTATCGAAGGCCTTACTGAAATCCATGTATACCACATCCACTGCGTTACCCTCATCCACACGCCTAGTCACCCCCTCAAAAAATTCAATCAAATTAGTCAGACATGATCTTCCCTTGACAAAGCCATGTTGACTATCCCTGATTAATCCTTGCTTCTCCAAGTGGAGACTAATTTTGTCCTTCAGAATTTTTTCCAATAATTTTCCTACCACTGATGTTAGGCTCACTGGCCTGTAGTTCCCCGGTTTTTCCCTACTCCCCTTCTTGAATAATGGTATTACATTAGCGGTTCTCCAGTCCTCTGGCACATCCCCTGTGGCCAGAGAGGTTCTGAATATATGTGTCAGAGCCCCCGCAATCTCCTCCTTTGCCTCACACAGTAGCCTGGGATACATTTCGTCCGGGCCTGGGGATTTATCCATTTTTAGGCCTGCTAAAATCGCCAATACCTCCTCCCGCTCGATGTTAATATGTTCGAGTATATCACAGTCCCCCTGCCGTATTTCTATGTCTACATCGTCCTTCTCCATAGTGAAAACAGATGCAAAAAATTCATTTAGAACCCCTCCTACATCTGCCGGCTCCACACACAGATTGCCATTTTTGTCCCTAATGGGCCCTATTTTTTCCCTAGTCATCCTCTTACCCTTAATATACTTATAAAACATCTTAGGATTTTCCTTTATTTTGCTCGCCAGTGTTATTTCATGGCCCCTCCTTGATCTCCTAATTTCTTTTTTAAGTATCCCCCTGCACTTTTTGTACTCCTCTAGGGCTTCCTCCGTCTTTAGCCTTTTGTATCTGCCAAAAGCCCTCCTTTTTTTCCTAATCCATTCTCGTATATCCCCTGACATCCAAGGTTCCCTGGAGTTCTTGGAACCACCCTTGACCTTTACGGGAACATGTTGCCATTGTATGGTCTCAATCTCCCTTCTGAAAGACTCCCATTGCTCCGATGCAGATTTTCCTACAAGCAGCTGATCCCAGTCCATTTTGGCCAGATCCTGCCTTATCCTATTAAAATCGGCCTTCCCCCAATTTAGAACCTTTATTTCCGGCCCCTCCCTGTCCTTTCCCATGACCACCTTAAATCTCACCGAATTATGGTCACTGTCACCAAAGTGCTCACCTACTAGCACTTCTTCCACTTGGCCGGCCACATTCCCTAGAATTAGGTCCAGTACCGCCCCCTCTCTTGTAGGACTTTCTACATGCTGGCTCAAAAAGCTCTCCTGGATGCACGTTAAGAATTTTGTACCCTCTAAGCCTTTTACACTCTGAGTATCCCAGTTAATATTGGGGAAGTTGAAATCCCCCACTATTATTACCCTATTATTTGCACAATTTTCTGAGATTTGCCTACATATCTGTTCCTCCATCTCCCCCTGACTGTTTGGGGGCCTATAGTACACTCCCATCAAAGTGCTTGCCCCCTTTTTGTTTTTAAGCTCCACCCATATGGCCTCATTCGAGGAACCTGCTAATATGTCATCCCTCGGAGGGGAGTGAACAAGGATTGGAGGGGAGTAAACACAGATTGGTGGGGAGTAAACACTGATCGGATGGGAGTAAAAACTGATAGGCGGGGAGTAAACACAGATCGTAGGGCAGTAAACACAGATTGGTGGGGAGTGAACACAGATAGGATGGGAGTAAACACTGAGAGGAGGGGAGTGAACACTGATAGGAGAGGAGTAAACACTGATTGTAGGGCAGTAAACGCAGAGAGGAAGGGAGTGAACATGGATAGGAGGGGAGTGAACACTGAAAGGAGGGGAGTAAACACGGATAGGAGGGGAGTAAACACTGAAAGGTGGGGAGTAAACACTGAGAGGAGGGGAGTAAACACAGATTGGAGGGGAGTGAACCCAGATAGGAGGGGAGTAAACACTGATATGAGCGGAGTAAACATAGAAAGGAAGGGAGTAAACACAGATAGGAGGGGAGTAAACACTGATAGGAGGAGAGTAAACACTGATCGGAGGCGAGTAAACACAGATAGGTGGGGAGTAAACACTGATCGGATGGGAGTGAACACAGATAGAAGGGGAGTAAACACAGAAAGGAGGGGAGTAAACACAGATAGTAGGGGAGTAAACACAGATAGGAGGGGAGGAAACACTGATCGGATGGGAGTGAACACTGATAGAAGGGGAGTAAACACAGAAAGGAGGAGAGTAAACACAGAGAGGAGGCGAGTAAACACAGATAGGAGGGGAGTGAACACTGATTGGAGGGGAGTGAACACAGATAGGAGGGGAGTGAACACAGATAGGAAGGGAGTGAACACTGATTGGAGGGGAGTAAACACAGATAGGAGGGGAGTGAACACTGATTGGAGGGGAGTGAACACAGATAGGAGGGGAGTGAACACTGATGGGAGGGGAGTGAACAAAGATTGGAGGGGCCTAAACTCTGATAGGAGGGGAGTAAACACTGACATGAGCGGAGTAAACACAGATAGGAGGGGAGTGAACAAAGATTGGAGGGGAGTGAACACAGATAGGAGAGGAGTAAACACTGATGGGAGGGGAGTAAACACTGATGGGAGAGGGTGCAGAGGAGATTCACCAGGATGTTACCAGGGCTGGAGCACTTCAGCTATGAAGAGAGACTGGGAAGATTGGGTTTGTTTTCCTTGGAGCAGAGGAGGCTGAGGGGGGACATGATTGAGGTGTACAAAATTATGAGAGGCACAGATAGGATGGATACAAAGGAGCTTTTTCCCTTCGTTGAGGGTTCTATAACAAGGGGACATAGATTCAAGGTAAAAGGCGGGAGGTTTAGAGGGGATTTGAGAAAGAACTTTTTCACCCAGAGGGTGGTTGGAGTCTGGAACTCACTGCCTGAAAGGGTTGTGGAGGCAGGAACCCTCACAACATTCAAGAAGCATTTGGATGAGCACTTGAAATGCCATAGCATACAAGGCTACGGACCAAATGCTGGAATATGGGATTAGAGTAGACAGGGCTTGATGGCTGGCGCGGACACGATGGGCCGAAGGGCCTCTATCCGTGCTGTATAACTCTATGACTCTATGACTCTAGGAGGGGAGTAAACACTGATGGGAGGGAAGTAAAAACTGGTCGGAGGGGAGTGAACACAGATAGGAGCGGAGTAATCAAAGATAAAAGGGGAGTAAACACAGATAGACAGGGAGTAAACACTGATTGGAGGGGCGTAAACTCTAATAGGAGGGGAGTAAACACTGATAGGAGGGGAGTAAACACTGATAGGAGGGGAGTAAACACTGATGGGAGGGAAGTAAAAACTGGTCGGAGGGGAGTGAACAAGGATTGGAGGGGAGTAAACACTGATAGGTGGGGAGTAAACACAGATAGGATGGGAGTAAATACGAATAGGAGGTGAGTAAACACTGATCGGAGGAGAGTAAACACAGATGGGAGGGGAGTGAACACAGATAGGAGGGGAGTAAACACAGATAGTCGGGGAGTAAACACAGATAGGAGGGGAGTAAACACTTATCGGAGGCGAGTAAACACTGATAGGAAGGGAGTAAACACTGATAGGACGGGAGTGAACACAGATAGACAGGGAGTAAACACTGATCGGAGGGGAGTGAATACAGATAGAAGGGGAGTGAATACAGATAGAAGGGGAGTAAACACTGATTGGATTGGAGTAAACTCTGATCGGAGAGGAGTAAACACTGATAGGAGGAGAGTGAACACAGATTAGAAGGGGAGTTAACTCAGAAGGAGGGGAGTGAACAAAGAATGGAGGGGCGTAAACTCTGATAGGAGGGGAGTGAACACTGATAGGAGGGGAGTAAACACTGATCGGATGGGGAGTGAACAAAGATAGGAGGGGAGTAAACACTGATCGGAAGGGAGTAAACAATGATTGGAGGGGAGTAAACACAGATAGGAGGGGAGTAAACACGGATAGTGGGGAGTAAACACTGATAGGAGGGGAGTAAACACAGATGGGATGGGTGTAAACACAGATCGGAGGTGAGTGAACAACGACAGGAGTGGAGTAAACACTGATATGAGGGGAGTAAACTCAGATTGGAGGGGAGTAAACACAGATAGGAGGGGAGTAAGCACAGATAGGAGGGGAGTAATCAAAGATAAAAGGGGTGTAAACACAGATCGATAGGGAGTAAACACAAATAGGAGGGGAGTAAACACTGATAGGATGGGAGTAAACAATGATAGGAGGGGAGTAAACACTGATTGGAGGGGAGTGAACACTGATAGGAGGGGAGTGAACACCGTTAGGAGGGGAGTGAACACTGATTGGAGGGGAGTAAACACTGATAGGAGGGGAGTAAACACTGATTGGAGGGGAGTGAACACTGATAGGAGGGGAGTAAACACTGATTGGAGGGGAGTGAACACTGATAGGAGGGGAGTAAACACTGATTGGAGGGGAGTGAACACTGATAGGAGGGGAGTGAACACCGTTAGGAGGGGAGTGAACACACATAGGAGGGGAGTAAACACTGATGGGAAGGAAGTAAACACAGATAGGAGGGGAGTGAACAAGGATTGGTGGGGAGTAAACACTGATAGGATGGGAGTAAAAACTGATAGGAGGGGAGTAAACACAGATCGTAGGGCAGTAAACACAGATTGGTGCGGAGTAAACACAGATAGGTGGGGAGTAAATACGAATAGGAGGTGAGTAAACACTGATCGGAGGAGAGTGAACACAGATAGGAGGGGAGTGAACACTGATTGGAGGGGAGTGAACACAGAAAGGAGAAGAGTAAACACTGATCGGAGGGGAGTAAACACAGATAGGAGGGGAGTAAACACAGATCGGAGGGGAGTGAACACTGATTGGAGAGGTGTAAACTCTGATAGGAGGGGAGTAAACACAGATTGGAGGGGAGTAAACACAGATCGGAGGGGAGTGAACACAGATAGGAGGGGAGTAAACACAGATAGGAGGGGAGTAAACACTTATCGGAGGAGAGTAAACACTTATAGGAGGGGAGTAAACACAGATAGGAGGGGAGTAAACACAGATAGGAGGGGAGTAAACACTTATCGGAGGGGAGTAAATACTGATAGGAAGGGAGTAAACACTGATCGGAGGGGAGTAAACACAGATAGGAAGGGAGTAAACACTGATCAGAGGGGAGTAAACACTGATAGGAGGGGAGTAAACACAGATAGCAAGGGTGTAAACACTGATCGGAAGGGAGTGAACAAAGATAGGAGGGGAGTAAACATTGATAGGAGGGGAGTGAACACTGATCGGAGGGGAGTGAACACTGATAGGAGCAGAGTGAACACAGATCGGATGGGAGTAAACACTGATAGCAGTGGAGTGAACAAAGATCGGAGGGGAGTAAACACTGATAGGACGGGAGTGAACACAGATAGACAGGGAGTAAACACTGATAGGAGGGGAGTAAACACTGATTGGAGGGGTGTAAACTCTGATTGGAGGGGAGTAAACACTGATAAGAGGGGAGTAAACACAAATAGGATGGGAGTAAACTCTGATTGGAGGGGAGTAAACACAGATAGGAGGGGAGTGAACACAGAGAAGAGGCGAGTGAACACAGATAGAAGGGGAGTAAACACAGATCGAAGTGGAGTAAACAATGATAGGAGGGGAGTGAATACAGGTAGAAGGGGAGTGAATACAGATAGAAGGGTAGTAAACACTGATTGGATTGGAGTAAACTCTGATCGGAGAGGAGTAAACACTGATCGGAGGAGAGTGAACACAGATTAGAAGGGGAGTTAACTCAGATAGGAGGGGAGTAAACACAGATAGGAGGGGAGTGAACACTGATAGGAGGGGAGTAATCACAGAAAGGAGGGGAGTAAACACTGATCGGAGGGGAGTAAACACTGATTGTAAGGGAGTGAACAAAGATAGGAGGGGAGTAAACACTGATAGGAAGGGAGTAATCAATGATTGGAGGGGAGTAAACACAGATAGGAGGGGAGTAAACACTGATAGTGGGGAGTAAACACTGATAGGACTGGAGTAAACACAGATAGGAGGGGAGTAAACACTGATAGGAGGGGAGTAAACACAGATGGGATGGGAGTAAACACAGATCGGAGGTGAGTGAACAACGACAGGAGTGGATTGAACACTGATATGAGGGGAGTAAACACAGATAGGAGGGGAGTAATCAAAGATAAAAGGGGAGTAAACACTGATCGATAGGGAGTAAACACAAATAGGAGGGGAGTAAACACTGATAGGATGGGAGTAAACAATGATAGGAGGGGAGTGAACACCGTTCGGAGGGGAGTGAACACAGATAGGAAGGGAGTAAAGACAGATAGGAGGGGAGTAAACACAGTTTGGAGGGGAGTGAACAAAGATTGGACGGGAGCAAACACTGATAGGAGGGGAGTAAACACTGATTGGAGGGGAGTGAACACTGATAGGAGGGGAGTAAACACTGATAGGAGGGGAGTGAACACCGTTAGGAGGGGAGTGAACACAGATAGGAAGGGAGTAAAGACAGATAGGAGGGGAGTGAACACAGTTTGGAGGGGAGTGAACAAAGATTGGACGGGAGCAAACACTGATAGGAGGGGAGTAAACACTGATTGGAGGGGAGTAAACACTGATTGGAGGGGAGTGAACACTGATAGGAGGGGCGTAAACACTGATTGGAGGGGAGTAAACACTGATAGGAGGGGAGTAAACACTGATAGGAGGGGAGTGAACACTGATAGGAGCGGAGTAAATACAGATAGGAGGGGAGTAAACACTGATCAGAGGGGAGTAAACACTGATAGGAGCGGAGTAAATACAGATAGGAGGGGAGTAAACACTGATGGGAAGGAAGTTAACACAGATAGGAGGGGAGTAAAAACTGGTCGGAGGGGAGTGAACAAGGATTGGAGGGGAGTAAACACAGATAGGAGGGGAGTAAACACAGATTGGTGGGGAGTAAACACTGATAGGATGGGAGTAAAAACTGATAGGTGGGGAGTGAACACAGATAGGAGGAGAGTGAACACAGATTGGTGGGTAGTGAACACAGATAGGTGGGGAGTAAACACTGATTGTAGGGCAGTAAACGCAGAGAGGAAGGGAGTGAACATGGATAGGAGGGGAGTGAACACTGAAAGGTGGGGAGTAAACACGGATAGGAGGGGAGTAAACACTGAAAGGTGGGGAGTAAACACTGAAAGGAGGGGAGTAAACACGGATAGGAGGGGAGTAAACACTGAAAGGTGGGGAGTAAACACTGAAAGGAGGGGAGTAAACACGGATAGGAGGGGAGTAAACACTGAAAGGTGGGGAGTAAACACTGAAAGGAGGGGAGTAAACCCAAATTGGAGGGGAGTAAACACTGATGGGAGGGAAGTAAACACTGGTCAGAGGGGATTGAACAAGGATTGGAGGGGAGTGAACACTGATAGGAGCGGAGTGATCAAAGATAAAAGGGGAGTAAAAACAGATAGACAGGGAGTAAGCACTGATTGGAGGGGCGTAAACTTTGCTTGGAGGGGAGTAAACACTGATAGGATGGGAGTAAAAACTGATAGGAGGGGAGTGAACACAGATAGGAGGGGAGTGAACAATGATAGGTGGGGAGTAAACGCAGATTAGAGGGGAGTGAACACAGATAGGAGGGGAGTGAATACAGATCGGAGGGGAGTAAATACTGAAAGGAGGGGAGTAAACACTTATCGGAGGGGAGTAAACACTGATAGGAAGGGAGTAAACACTTATCGGAGGGGAGTAAACACTGATAGGAAGGGAGTAAACACTGATCGGAGGGGAGTAAACACAGATAGGAAGGGAGTAAACACTGATCAGAGGGGAGTAAACACTGATAGGAGGGGAGTAAACACAGATAGCAAGGGTGTAAACACTGATCGGAAGGGAGTGAACAAAGATAGGAGGGGACTAAACATTGATCGGAGGGGAGTAAACACAGATAGGAGGGGAGTGAACACTGATCGGAGGGGAGTAAACACTGATAGGAGCAGAATGAACACAGATCAGATGGGAGTAAACACTGATAGCAGTGGAGTGAACAAAGATCGGAGGGGAGTAAACACTGATAGGAGGGGAGTAAACACTGATTGGAGGGGAGTAAACTCTGATTGGAGGGGAGTAAACACTGATAGGAGGGGAGTAAACACAAATAGGATGGGAGTAAGCTCTGATTGGAGGGGAGTAAACACAGATAGGAGGGGAGTGAACACAGAGAGGAGGCAAGTGAACACAGATAGAAGGGGAGTAAACACAGATAGAAGGGGAGTAAACATTGATAGGAAGGGAGTAAACCCAGCTAGGAGGGGAGTGAATACAGATCGGATGGGAGTAAACACTGATAGCAGTGGAGTGAACAAAGATCGGAGGGGAGTAAACACTGATAGGAGGGGAGTGAACACAGATAGAAGGGGAGTAAACACTGATAGGAGGGGAGTAAACAATGATAGGAGGGGAGTGAATACAGATAGAAGGGGAGTGAATACAAATAGAAGGGGAGTAAACACTGATTGGATTGGAGTAAACTCTGATCGGAGAGGAGTAAACACTGATAGGAGGAGAGTGAACACAGATTAGAAGGGGAGTGAATACAGATTGGAGAGGCGTAAACTCTGATAGGAGGGGAGTAAACACTGATAGGAGGGGAGTAAACACTTATCGGAGGGGAGTAAACACTGATCGGAAGGGAGTAAACACTGATCGGAGGGGAGTAAACACAGATAGGAAGGGAGTAAACACTGATCAGAGGGGAGTAAACACTGATAGGAGGGGAGTAAACACAAATAGGAGGGGAGTAAACACTGATTGGAGGGGCGTAAACTCTAATAGGAGGGGAGTAAACACTGATAGGAGGGGAGTAAACACTGATGGGAGGGGAGTAAACACTGATGGGAGGGAAGTAAAAACTGGTCGGAGGGGAGTGAACAAGGATTGGAGGGGAGTAAACAATGATCGGTGGGGAGTAAACACAGATTGGTGGGGAGTAAACACTGATAGTTGGGGAGTAAACACTGATAGGATGGGAGTAAAAACTGATGGGAGGGGAGTGAACACAGATAGGAGGGGAGTGAACAATGAAAGGAGGGGAGTAAACACTGATAGGAGGGGAGTAAACACAGATAGGAGGAGAGTGAACACAGATCGTAGGGCAGTAAACGCAGATTGGAGGGGAGTGAACACAGATAGGAGGGGAGTAAACACAGATAGGAGGGGAGTGAATACAGATCGGATGGGAGTAAACACTGATAGCAGTGGAGTGAACAAAGATCGGAGGGGAGTAAACACTAATAGGAGGGGAGTGAACACAGATAGACAGGGAGTAAACACTGATAGGAGGGGAGTAAACACAAATTGGATGGGAGTAAACTCTGATTGGAGGGGAGTAAACACAGATAGGAGGGGAGTAAACACAGATCGGAAGGGAATGAACAAAGATAGGAGGGGAGTAAACATTGATCGGAGGGGAGTAAACACAGATAGGAGGGGAGTAAACACTGATAGTGGGGAGTTAACAGTGATAGGACGGGAGTAAACACTGATAGGAAGGGAGTAAACACAGATGTGAGGGGAGTGAACAACGATAGGAGGGGAGTAAACACTGATTGGAGGTGAGTGAACAACGATAGGAGTGGAGTAATCACTGATTGGAGGGGAGTAAACTCTGATAGGAGGGGAGTTAACACTGATCGGAGGGGAGTGAACACTGATCGGAGTGGATTAAAAACAGATAGGAGGGGAGTAAACACTGATAGGAGGGGAGTAAACTCAGATAGGAGGGGAGTGAACACTGATCGGAGGGGAGTAAACACTGATTGGAGCAGAGTGAACACTGATCGGAGCGGAGTAAACACTGATAGGAGGGGAGTAAACTCAGATAGGAGGGGAGTAAACTCAGATAGGTGGGGAGTGAACACTGATCGGAGGGGAGTAAACACTGATAGGAGGGGAGTAAACTCAGATAGGTGGGGAGTGAACACTGATCGGAGGGGAGTAAACACTGATAGGAGGGGAGTAAACACTGATCGGAGGGGAGTAAACACTGATAGGAGGGGAGTAAACACTGATCGGAGGGGAGTAAACACTGATCGGAGGGGAGTAAACACTGATCGGAGGTGAGTAAACACTGATCGGAGGGGAGTAAACACTGATAGGAGGGGAGTAAACACTGATAGGAGCAGAGTGAACACTGATCGGAGGGGAGTGAACACAGATAGGAGGGGAGTAAACATTGATAGGAGGGGAGTAAACTCAGATAGGAGGGGAGTGAATACAGATCGGATGGGAGTAAACACTGATAGCAGTGGAGTGAACAAAGATCGGAGGGGAGTAAACACTGATAGGAGGGGAGTAAACTCAGATAGGAGGGGAGTGAACACTGATCGGAGGGGAGTAAACACTGATAGGAGGGGAGTGAACACAGATAGAAGGGGAGTAAACACTGATAGGAGGGGAGTAAACAATGATAGGAGGGGAGTGAATACAGATAGAAGGGGAGTGAATACAAATGGAAGGGGAGTAAACACTGATTGGATTGGAGTAAACTCTGATCGGAGAGGAGTAAACACTGATAGGAGGAGAGTGAACACAGATTAGAAGGGGAGTGAATACAGATTGGAGAGGCGTAAACTCTGATAGGAGGGGAGTAAACACTGATAGGAGGGGAGTAAACACTTATCGGAGGGGAGTAAACACTGATAGGAAGGGAGTAAACACTGATCGGAGGGGAGTAAACACAGATAGGAAGGGAGTAAACACTGATCAGAGGGGAGTAAACACTGATAGGAGGGGAGTAAACACAAATAGGAGGGGAGTAAACACTGATTGGAGGGGCGTAAACTCTAATAGGAGGGGAGTAAACACTGATAGGAGGGGAGTAAACACTGATGGGAGGGGAGTAAACACTGATGGGAGGGAAGTAAAAACTGGTCGGAGGGGAGTGAACAAGGATTGGAGGGGAGTAAACAATGATCGGTGGGGAGTAAACACAGATTGGTGGGGAGTAAACACTGATAGTTGGGGAGTAAACACTGATAGGATGGGAGTAAAAACTGATGGGAGGGGAGTGAACACAGATAGGAGGGGAGTGAACAATGAAAGGAGGGGAGTAAACACTGATAGGAGGGGAGTAAACACAGATAGAAGGGGAGTGAACACAGATCGTAGGGCAGTAAACGCAGATTGGAGGGGAGTGAACACAGATAGGATGGGAGTAAACACAGATAGGAGGGGAGTGAATACAGATCGGATGGGAGTAAACACTGATAGCAGTGGAGTGAACAAAGATCGGAGGGGAGTAAACACTGATAGGAGGGGAGTGAACACAGATAGACAGGGAGTAAACACTGATAGGAGGGGAGTAAACACAAATTGGATGGGAGTAAACTCTGATTGGAGGGGAGTAAACACAGATAGGAGGGGAGTAAACACAGATCGGAAGGGAATGAACAAAGATAGGAGGGGAGTAAACATTGATCGGAGGGGAGTAAACACAGATAGGAGGGGAGTAAACACTGATAGTGGGGAGTTAACAGTGATAGGACGGGAGTAAACACTGATAGGAAGGGAGTAAACACAGATGTGAGGGGAGTGAACAACGATAGGAGGGGAGTAAACACTGATTGGAGGTGAGTGAACAACGATAGGAGTGGAGTAATCACTGATTGGAGGGGAGTAAACTCTGATAGGAGGGGAGTTAACACTGATCGGAGGGGAGTGAACACTGATCGGAGTGGATTAAAAACAGATAGGAGGGGAGTAAACACTGATAGGAGGGGAGTAAACTCAGATAGGAGGGGAGTGAACACTGATCGGAGGGGAGTAAACACTGATTGGAGCAGAGTGAACACTGATCGGAGCGGAGTAAACACTGATAGGAGGGGAGTAAACTCAGATAGGAGGGGAGTAAACTCAGATAGGTGGGGAGTGAACACTGATCGGAGGGGAGTAAACACTGATAGGAGGGGAGTAAACTCAGATAGGTGGGGAGTGAACACTGATCGGAGGGGAGTAAACACTGATAGGAGGGGAGTAAACACTGATCGGAGGGGAGTAAACACTGATAGGAGGGGAGTAAACACTGATCGGAGGGGAGTAAACACTGATCGGAGGGGAGTAAACACTGATCGGAGGGGAGTAAACACTGATCGGAGGGGAGTAAACACTGATAGGAGGGGAGTAAACACTGATAGGAGCAGAGTGAACACTGATCGGAGGGGAGTGAACACAGATAGGAGGGGAGTAAACATTGATAGGAGGGGAGTAAACTCAGATAGGAGGGGAGTGAATACAGATCGGATGGGAGTAAACACTGATAGCAGTGGAGTGAACAAAGATCGGAGGGGAGTAAACACTGATAGGAGGGGAGTAAACTCAGATAGGAGGGGAGTGAATACAGATCGGATGGGAGTAAACACTGATAGCAGTGGAGTGAACAAAGATCGGAGGGGAGTAAACACTGATAGGAGGGGAGTAAACTCAGATAGGAGGGGAGTGAACACTGATCGGAGGGGAGTAAACACTGATAGCAGTGGAGTGAACAAAGATCGGAGGGGAGTAAACACTGATAGGAGGGGAGTAAACTCAGATAGGAGGGGAGTGAACACTGATCGGAGGGGAGTAAACACTGATAGGAGGGGAGTAAACACTGATAGACAGGGAGTAAACACTGATAGGAGGGGAGTAAACACAAATTGGATGGGAGTAAACTCTGATTGGAGGGGAGTAAACACAGATAGGAGGGGAGTGAACACAGAGAGGAGGCGAGTGAACACAGATAGAAGGGGAGTAAACACAGATAGAAGGGGTGTAAACAATGATAGGAGGGGAGTGAATACAAATAGAAGGGGAGTGAATGCAGATAGAAGGGGAGTAAACACTGATTGGATTGGAGTAAACTCTGATCGGAGAGGAGTAAACACTGATAAGAGGAGAGTGAACACAGATTAGAAGGGGAGTTAACTCAGATAGGAGGGGAGTAAACACAGATAGGAGGGGAGTGAACACAGATAGAAGGGGAGTAAACACTGAAAGGAGGGGAGTAAACACTGGTAGGAGGGGAGTAAACACAAATCGGAGGGGTAATCACTGATTGGACGGGTTAAACAGAGATTGTGTCATAACCCCATAAGAACATAAGAATTAGGAGCAGGAGTAGGCCATACTGCTCCGCCATTCAATCAGATCATGGCTGATCGTCAAACTCAACTCCATTTTCCCGCCCGATCCCCATGTCCCTCGATCCCCCTAGAGTCCAAAAATCTATCGATCTCAGCCTTGAATATACTCAACGACTCAGCATCCACGTCCTCTGGGGTAGAGAATTCCAAAGATTCACAACCCTCTGAGTGAAGAAATTCCTCCTCATCTCAGCCTTGAATGGCCGACCCCTTACCCTGAGACTATGTTCCCTAGTTCTATACATTCCTGCCAGGGGAAACAGCCTCTCAGCATCTACCCTGTCAAGCACTCTCAGAATCTTATATGTTTCAATGAGATCAACTCTCATTCTTCTAAACTCCACAGAGAATAGGCCCATTCTACTCAATCTCTCCTCATAGGACAACCCTCTCATCCCAGGAATCAATCTAGTGAACCTTCACTGCACCACCTCTGAGGCAAGTATATCCTTCCTTAGCTAAGGAAACCAAAACTGTACACAGTACTCCAGGTGAGGTCTCACCAAAGCCTGTACAATTGTAGTGGAGATGTCCTTACTCTTGTACTCCAACCCCCTTGCAATAAAGGCCAACTTTGCATTAAGGTTACCATTTGCATGTTAACTTTTTGTGTTTCTTGTACGAAGACACCCAAATCCCTCTGAACACCAACATTTAATAGTTTCTCACCATTTAAACAATATTCTGCTTTTCTATTCTTCCTACCAAAGTGAATAGCCTCACATTTCCCCACATTATACTCCATCTGCCACCTTCTTGCCCACTCACTTAACCTGTCTATATCCCTTTGCAGACTCTTTGTGTCCTCCTCACAGCTTACTTTCCCACCTAGCTTTGTATCGTCAGCAAACTTGGATACATTACACTCGGTCCCTTCATCTGAGTCATTAATATAGATTGTAAATAGCTGAGGTCCAAGCACTGATCCTTGCGGCACCCCACTAGTTACTGCCTGCCAACCTGAGAATGACTCTCTCTTTTCTATCCTTTAACCAATCCTCTATCTATGCTCATATATTACCCCCAACCCCATAAGCTCTTATTTTGCGGAACAACCTTTTATGTGGCACCTTATCCTTATTGTTGGTAGGAGGTGGGCACTAGAACCCTGCCACCTCTCCTGATACCCACATCATCCTCGTTTACTGCCATGTCTGAGTCTCCATTCACTCTCTCTCAGCTCCGACTGATGTACCTGGGAGTCTCCATTCACTCTCTCTCAGCTCCGACTGATGTACCTGGGAGTCTCCATTCATTCTCTCTCAGCTCCGACTGATGTATCTGGGAGTCTCCATTCACTCTCTCTCAGCTCCGACTGATGTACCTGGGAGTCTCCATTCACTCTCTCTCAGCTCCGACTGATGTGTCTGGGAGTCTCCATTCACTCTCTCTCAGCTCCGACTGATGTGTCTGGGAGTCTCCATTCACTCTCTCTCAGCTCCGACTGATGTACCTGGGAGTCTCCATTCATTCTCTCTCAGCCCTGACTGATGTACCTGGGAGTCTCCATTCACTCTCTCTCAGCTCCGACTGATGTACCTGGGAGTCTCCATTCACTCTCTCTCAGCTCCGACTGATGTACCTGGGAGTCTCCATTCACTCTCTCTCAGCTCCGACTGATGTACCTGGGAGTCTCCATTCACTCTCTCTCAGCTCCGACTGATGTGTCTGGGAGTCTCCATTCACTCTCTCTCAGCTCCGATGATGTACCTGGGAGTCTCCATTCACTCTCTCTCAGCTCCGACTGATGTATCTGGGAGTCTCCATTCACTCTCTCTCAGCTCCGACTGATGTACCTGGGAGTCTCCATTCACTCTCTGTCAGCCCTGACTGATGTACCTGGGAGTCTCCATTCACTCTCTCTCAGCTCCGACTGATGTACCTGGGAGTCTCCATTCACTCTCTCTCAGCTCCGACTGATGTGTCAGGGAGTCTCCATTCACTCTCTGTCAGCCCTGACTGATGTATCCGGGAGTCTCCATTCATAGAGTCATAGAGTCATAGAGTTATACAGCACGGATAGAGGCCCTTCGGCCCATCGTGTCCGCGCCGGCCATCAAGCCCAGTCTAATCTAATCCCATATTCCAGCATTTGGTCCGTAGCCTTGTATGCTATGGCATTTCAAGTGCTCATCCAAATGCTTCTTGAATGTTGTGAGGGTTCCTGCCTCCACAACCCTCTCAGGCAGTGAGTTCCAGACTCCAACCACCCTCTGGGTGAAAAAGTTCTTTCTCAAATCCCCTCTAAACCTCCCGCCTTTTACCTTGAATCTATGCCCCCTTGTTATAGAACCCTCAACGAAGGGAAAAAGCTCCTTAGTATCCATCCTATCTATGCCCCTCATAATTTTGTACACCTCAATCATGTCCCCCCTCAGCCTCCTCTGCTCCAAGGAAAACAAACCCAATCTTCCCAGTCTCTCTTCATAGCTGAAGCGCTCCAGCCCTGGTAACATCCTGGTGAATCTCCTCTGCACCCTCTCCAAAGCGATCACATCCTTCCTGTCGTGCAGCGACCAGAACTGCACACAGTACTCCAGCTGTGGCCGAACCAGTGTTTTATACAGCTCCACCATAACCTCCTTGCTCTTATATTCTATGCCTCGGCTAATAAAGGCAAGTATCCCATATGCCTTCTTTACCACCTTATCTGTGAACTTGCACACCAAGATCCCTCTGACCCTCTGTCTTGCCTATGTATCTGGGAGACTCCATTCACTCTCTCTCAGCTCCGACTGATGTACCTGGGAGTCTCCATTCACTCTCTCTCAGCTCCGACTGATGTATCTGGGAGACTCCATTCACTCTCTCTCAGCTCCGACTGATGTGTCAGGGAGTCTCCATTCACTCTCTCTCAGCTCCGACTGATGTACCTGGGAGACTCCATTCACTCTCTCTCAGCTCCGACTGATGTGTCTGGGTGTCTCCATTCACTTTCTCTCAGCTCCGACTGATGTGTCAGGGAGTCTCCATTCACTCTCTCTCAGCTCCGACTGATGTACCTGGGAGACTCCATTCACTCTCTCTCAGCTCCGACTGATGTGTCAGGGAGTCTCCATTCACTCTCTCTCAGCTCCGACTGATGTACCTGGGAGACTCCATTCACTCTCTCTCAGCTCCGACTGATGTGTCTGGGTGTCTCCATTCACTTTCTCTCAGCTCCGACTGATGTGTCAGGGAGTCTCCATTCACTCTCTCTCAGCTCCGACTGATGTACCTGGGAGTCTCCATTCACTCTCTCTCAGCTCCGACTGATGTATCTGGGAGTCTCCATTCACTCTTGCTCATCTCCGATGATGTACCTGGGAGTCTCCATTCACTCTCTCTCAGCTCCGACTGATGTATCTGGGAGTCTCCATTCACTTTCTCTCAGCTCCGTCCATCCCAGCCTCCTGCGATGCTGCTATTACAGGACCGCCTTTCACCTTCCCCAAAGAGGGAGTACCTTCTCCATTGGACTGCCAGTGCTTCAAAACAATTTTGCCACAACAAAGATCCCTCTCCCCTTTAAGGTCTACAGGATGCCCTTTAAGAGCAGAAGACTCAACAGATTCCCCTCCCCCCCCCCGCCAACTGCCCATTGCACTGTTGGTTGGGTCCTGTTCCTCATTGTATTTACAGTTTGTTGCTGTCTGGGTGGGGTGGTGGGGACTCTCTGTGGGGTCATCATTGTACAGATCAGTGCAGGTCTCCCAACAGCCTTCAATTCAGTTGATGTGATCCTTCAAATAATACAGGCGCTATGGACTGTCACCATAGCTTCTTCCTAAATAACAGGCATCCACCTGTTCAATTTTAAATTGGAGAAATTGGGGGGACTGGGAACCAATGAGTCTTAGCAAAGACAGGATTGATGGGTGAACAGGATTTGGTGTGGGATAGGATACGGACAGCAGAGTTTTGGATGAGCTCAAGTTTATGGAGGGTGAAAGATGGGAGGTTGGCCAGGAGAGCACTGGAATAGTCGAGTCTCGAGGTAACAAAAGCATGGATAAGGGTTTCAGCAGCAGATGAGCTGAGGCAGGAGCGGAGACGGGCGATGTTACGGAGGTGGAAGTAGGCGGTCTTTCTGAAATAAGATATGAGGTCAGATCAACAGCTCGGACAAATCGGAGGTCGAGGTTGCGAACAGTCCGGTTCAGCCTGAGACAGTGGCTGATTAAGGAGACAGTTTGGTCGTGGAGACAAGAAGCTGGGAAATTTATTTTCTTTCCAGTATGATCCTGGAGTAATAGGTGGTTTTGCCAGAGGAGAGTGAGTCCCAATAGCGCTTGATGCGGTCCAGCCAGATCTGATGATGGATGCCTAAACCAGTTGTGTGCCCAATACACTCAAGCCTGTGCTCCTTGAACTTGAGGGATGGAGGATGGAGGTCATACCGGGGTGAATAACTGTGATGGGAGAGAGTAAGAGTTTTACTGGTACAAAAGCATCAAAGATGAAGCCGAGGGAATGGTTGAGCAGATCGACAGTTGCAGAAGTGTCTTGGTGAATGGAAGGCCAGAGGCTAGACATATCAGAGTCTGAACGTACAGCTGTAAATGACTTTGGGTAGAGTTTTATCCAGGAACGGAAGCAGAAGGAATTGGGATTAGAAGGGAGTAGTTGGATGTGGGTGGTGAGAGGCACAAGGAAGTGGTACAATTTAGGGTACTGCTCTACATTTCTCTGCATTGAGAAGGACCAATTAAATTGAGTAAGATTGCCAAACACATAGAGGCAGATGTGAGTTGTATGTAGGTATTTATTTGTCCTTCGACATCAAAGCAGACAGAATATCATCTAATTTTCTGCAATGTATTCATCGATGATCGATGAGACCTATTTTCACTCTTTGAAGGTGGCAAGACAAGTTGATAAAGCTGTTTAAAAAGTGTACAGATCCTTGCTTTATAAATAGAGGCATAGAGTACAAAAGCAAGGAAGTTATGCTAAACCTTTATAAAATACTGGTTAGTCCTCAGCTGGAGAATTGTGTCCAATTCTGGGCACCACACTTTAGGAGGATGTCAAGGCCTTAGAGAGGGTGCAGAGGAGATTTACTAGAACGGTGCCAGAGATGAGGGACTTTAGTTATGTGAAGAGACTGGAGAAGCTGGGATTGTTCTCCTTAGAGCAGAGAAGGTTAAGAGGAGATTTAATGGAGGTGTTCGAAATCTTGAAGGGTTTTGATAAGATAGATAGGGAGAAACTGTTTCCAGTGGCAGGAGGGTCAGTAACCAGAGGACACAGATTTAAAATAATTAGCAAAAGAACCAGAGGGGAGATGAGGAGATTTTTTTTATGCAGCGAGTTGTTGTGATCTGGAATGCACTGCCTGAAAGGGCGGTGGAAGCAGATTCAATAGTAACTTTCAAAAGGGAATTGGATAAACACTTGAAAAGGAAAAATTTGCAGGGCTACGGGGAAAGAGCAGGGGGAGTGGGACTAATTGGATAGCTCTTTCAAAGAGCCGGCTCAGGCATGATGGGCCGAATGGTCTCCTTCTGTGCGGTATCACTCTAAGATTCTACGATTCTATTTTTGCTGGGAACGAGCCTCTGCAGATTGAACAGTGGATTCTGGATACAACAGGTTCGGAATCTTGATTTTTCAAGTGAGACTCCCTCAGCTGTCATTTACGTTCAGCTTCAGCGATGCGCCGGGGCTGATCGTGGGAGGTGCCTTCATGGATGATTTTGCACCTTATTTTCTTATTTTGCAAGTTGTTCCCACTTACAGACATCTATTTTGCACTGTTGCAGAATGGCTTTTAAGTGGTCTTTATATCTGTTTTACCGTTGATCATGAGATAGCCTCCCAGTTGTCCATGTAAGTAAATAAAGTATTGTGAATAACAACTACAACTTGCATTTATATAGCGCCTTTAACGTAGGAGAATGTCCCAAGGTGCTTCACAAGAACGTCATCAAACAAAGTTTGACACCGAGCCACATAAAGAGATATTAGGACAGGTGACCAAAAGCTTGGTCATAGAGGTGGGTTTAAAGGAGCATCTTAAAGGAGGAGAGAGAGGTTTAGAGAGAGAATACCAGAGCTTATGGTCTAGTCAACAGAAAGCACAAATAAAATTGGTGAGTTAGAGGTACAAATTGCTAGTGGGAGGTGCAATAGCAGGGACTAAGGCAGGACTGGGAGAAGAACATTCCTGGCTCTAAAATATGCTGGAGGGGTTGAGCAGGAAAATAGGGGAGAGGGATGGCAATGTTACTGACAGATTTCCAGCATGAGAACATTGGGGTGGTACAGGGAATGGGGCAAAAGGTGTTTGTTTAGGGTTCAGGAATAGGAGGGGAACTGTTACTCCATTGGGAGTGTATTATAGACAGCCGAATGGTGGACAGGAGATAGATGAAGAGATACATAGACAAATTAGAGAAAAAGTGCAGGAATAACAGGCCCAAAATAATGGGTGGATTTAATTATCCAGCGAGAGGCTGGGGGAAGAGTAAGATATGTGGAAAAGTAGGGGAGGGGTTTCTACGATGTGTCCAGCAATAAAGACTGAGGCTGTGCTGGATTGAGTCCTGGAGAGGAAAGTAGTAATGTAAAGGTAAGGGGACATCTCGTAACAGAGACCAGAATATAGTCAGAGTCAGTATAAAAACTGAAAAAAGGAAAGACTTGCATTGATACAGCATCTTTCATAATCTCAGGACGTCCCAAAGCGTTTTACAGCCAGTTAAGTACTTTTGAAATGTAATCACTGTTATGTAGGAAATGCAGCAGTCAATTTGTGCACAGCAAGATCCCACAAGGAGCAATGAAATAAATGACCGACCATCATTTTTTTAGTGATGTTGGTTGAGGGATAAATATTGACCAGCACACCAGGAAGAACTTTCCTGCTCTTCTTCGAATAGTGCCATGGGATCTTTTACATCCACCTGAGTGGGCAGACAGGTTAACATCTCATCTGAAAGACGGCACCTCCGACAGTGCAGCACTCCCGCAGTACTGCACTGGGCATGTCAGCTAAGATTATGGGTTCAAGGCTCTGGAGTGGGACGTGAACCCACGGCCTTCTGGCTAAGAGGCAAGAGTGATATCACTGAGCCACGGCTGGCACAAATAACCGTCGAGTGTGCTGTTGTATTAGGGTAAAGATTCCAAAAAACGGCAAGACCAAATAGGACTCTGCCATTTGCAACACAGCACACTTCACCAATGCACTGATCCCACATCCTGGTGTGTCACTCTGATCAAGTTGGCTGCCGTTGAATATGTCGTCAGTCCTGCAATATCTGGCCCAACGTCCTTCGCTACCAGTTCACAACTGATTGCTTGGAGTCGACAATAACAGGTCTAATTCGCAAACCTTTGAAAGACCATGGCTCTGCTGTCTGTAAATGTGCAGCACAGCGCTCCACTTGAGAATTACACAGAGGTCTGACTTTACCTCACTGCCCTTTCCCAATGAACAAAAGGCTGCGTTTAGTGACACTGCCTGGTGTAATTAAGTATTGTCCTCCCTGGAAGTGGGAGGACAATACTTACCCAACACTCTTCCTCGGTTGTGGACAGTCAGGCTGTAGACTCATCTGCACGGAAGTTCTCTACCTGGCTAATTTCATAAATTACATAGAATTTTACAGAACAGAAACAGGCCATTTGGCCCAACCGAATTATGCCGGTGTTAATGCTCCACACATGCCTCCTCCCATCCTAATTCATCTCATCCTATCAGCATAACCTTCTTTTCCTTTCTTCCTCGTTTTTATCCAGCTTCCCCTTAATTGCATCCATGCTATTTGCCTAAACTACTCCTTGTGATAGCAAGTTTCACATTCTCACCACTCTCTTGGTACAGACATTTCTCTTGAATTCTTTATTGGATTTATTATTTCAAAGACAGAATCTATTTGATTAGAATTAAGGAACAATAGAGGAGCTTTTACACTACTGGGTGTATATTATAGGGCACCAAATAGTGGGAAGGAGATAGAGGAGCAAATTTGCAGGCAAATTACAGAAAGATGCAAGAACTTTAGTGTAGTGACAGTGGGGGACTTCAACTATCGTAATATAGACTGGGAAAATAACAATGGAAAGGGAAAAGAGGGGGAGGAATTCCTGAAATGTGTACAAAAGAACTTTCTTGATCAGTATATTTCCAGCCCATCTAGGAAGGAAGCAGTGCTGGATCTAGTTCCGGGGATTGAAGTGGGGCAATTGGATCATGTTCCAGTGGGGGAGCATTTGGGGAACAGTGATCATAATATCATTAGGTTTAGAATAGTTATGAAAAAGGTCAAGGAGCAATCAAACATGAAAATACTCACCTGGAGGAGGGCTGATTTCAATGAGTTGAATAGAGTTCTGACTCAGGTGGATTGGAATCAAAGGTTGGCAGGTAAAACAGAACTAGCTGCGCCTCAAGCCAAGCTGTTCCAGTGCAGCTACAACACTGGCATCTACCCGACAATGTGGAAAATTGCCCAGGTATGTCCTGTCCACAAAAAGCAGGACAAATCCAATCCGGCCAATTACCGCCCAATCAGTCCACTCTCAATCATCAGCAAAGTGATGGAAGGTGTCGTCGACAGTGCTATCAAGCGGCACTTACTCACCAATAACCTGCTCACCGATGCTCAGTTTGGGTTCCGCCAGGACCACTCGGCTCCAGACCTCATTACAGCCTTGGTCCAAACATGGACAAAAGAGCTGAATTCCAGAGGTGAGGTGAGAGTGACTGCCCTTGACATCAAGGCAGCATTTGACCGAATGTGGCACCAAGGAGCCCTAGTCAAATTGAAGTCAATGGGAATCAGGGGGAAAACTCTCCAGTGGCTGGAGTCATACCTAGCACAAAGGAAGATGGTAGTGGTTGTTGGAGGCCAATCATCTCAGCCCCAGCGCATTGCTGCAGGAGTTCCTCAGGGCAGTGTCCTAGGCCCAACCATCTTTAGCTGCTTCATCAATGACCTTCCCTCCATCATAAGGTCAGAAATGGGGATGTTCGCTGATGACTGCACAGTGTTCAGTTCCATTCGCAACCCCTCAGATAATGAAGCAGTCCGAGCCCGCATGCAGCAAGACCTGGACAACATCCAGGCTTGGGCTCATAAGTGGCAAGTAACATTCGTGCCAGATAAGTGCCAGGCAATGACCATCTCCAACAAGAGAGAGTCTAACCACCTCCCCTTGACATTCAATGGCATTACCATCACCGAATCCCCCACCATCAACATCCTGGGGGTCACCGTTGACCAGAAACTTAACTGGACCAGCCATATAAATACTGTGGCTACGAGAGCAGGTCAGAGGCTGGGTATTCTGCGGCGAGTGACTCACCTCCTGACTCCCCAAAGCCTTTCCACCATCTACAAGGCACAAGTCAGGAGTGTGATGGAATAGTCTCCACTTGCCTGGATGAGTGCAGCTCCAACAACAGTCAAGAAGCTCGACACCATCCAAGATAAAGCAGCCCGCTTGATTGGCACCCCATCCACCACCCGAAACATTCACTCCCTTCACCACCGGCGCACTGTGGCTGCAGTGTGTACCATCCACAGGATGCACTGCAGCAACTCGCCAAGGCTCCTTCGACAGCACCTCCCAAACCCGCGACCTCTACCACCTAGAAGGACAAGAGCAGCAGGCGCATGGGAACAACACCACCTGCACGTTCCCCTCCAAGTCACACACCATCCCGACTTGGAAATATATCGCCGTTCCTTCATTGTCGCTGGGTCAAAATCCTGGAACTCCCTTCCTAACAGCACTGCGGGAGAACCGTCACCACACGGACTGCAGCGGTTCAATAAGGCGGCTCACCACCACCTTCTCAAGGGCAATTAGGGATGGACAATAAATGCCGGCCTCGCCAGAGACGCCCACATCCCATGAACGAATAAAAAAAAAATGAGCAATGGGAGGTCTTCAAAGAGGAAATAGTTTGGGCACAGAGTAGACGCATTCCCACGAGGGGGAAAGGAAGGTCATCCAAAGCTGGAGCTCCCTGGATGACTAGAGATATGGAGATTAAAATGAAACAGAAAAAGGACACTTATGACAAATGTAAGGTTCATAATAGAGTCAAGAACCAGGTGAATACAGAAAGTACAGAGGAGATCGAAAAAAAGGGAATAAGAGGGGCAAAGAGAATAGATTAGTGGGTAACATAAAAGGAACCCAACAGTCTTTAATAAACATATAAATAGTGAAAGAGTAGTCAAAGGAAGGGTGGGACTGATTAGGGACCATAAAGGAGATCTTCCTGTAGAGGCAAAGGCATGGCTGAGGTACTAAATGAGTACATTGCATCTATCTTCACTAAAGAAGAGGATGCTGCCAGTGTCACAGTGAAGGAGGAGGTAGTAGTAATATTGGATAGGATAAAAATAGATAAAGTGAAGGCACTTAAAAGGTTGGCAGTGCTCAAAGTGGAAAAGTCACCCGGTCCAGAAATTGCGGAGGCTCTGGCCACAATCTTCCAATCCTTCTTAGATATTTGTAAACAATTTTACAACACCAAGTTATAGTCCAAGAAATTTATTTTAAATTCCACAAGCTTTCGGAGGCTTCCTCCTTCCTCAGGTCCACACCGTTCACCTGAGGAAGGAGGAAGCCTCCGAAAGCTTGTGGAATTTAAAATAAAATTGCTGGACTATAACTTGGTGTTGTAAAATTGTTTACAATTGTCAACCCCAATCCATCACCGGCATCTCCACTTCTTAGATATGGGGAGGGTACCGGAGGACTGGAGGATTGCAAATTTTATACCCCTGTTCATAAAAGGGGAGATGGATAAACTCGCCAACTACAGGCCAGTCAGCCTAACGTCGGTGGTGGGTAAACTTTTAGAGACAATAATCTGAGACAAAATTAATTGTCACTTTGAAAAATATGGGCTAACTAATGAAAGCCAGCACGGATTTGTTAAAGGCAGATTGTATTTGACGAACTTGATTGATTTCTTTGATGAAGTAACAGAGAGGGTTGATGAGGGTAGTGTAGTTGATGTTGTGTATATGGACTTTCATAAGGCATTTGATAAAGTACCACATAATAGACTTATTAGCAAAATTGAAGCCCATGGGATTAAAGGGACAGTGGCAGCATGGATACAAAATTGGCTAATGGACAAGAAACAGAGAGTAGTGGTGAACGGTTGTTTTTCAGACTGGAGGGAAGTATACAGTGGTGTTCCCCATGGTCAGTGTTAGACCACTGCTCATTTTGATATAAATTAATGACCTGGACTTGGGTATAGAGGGTATAATTTCAAAGTTTGCAGATGACACGAAACTCGGAAATGTAGTAAACAATGTGGAGGATAGTAACAGACTTCAGGAGGATATAGACAGACTGGTGAAATGGGCAGACACATGGCAGATGAAATTTAATGCAGAGAAGTGTGAAGTGATGCATTTTGGCAGGAAGAATGAGGAGAGGCAATATAAACTAAATGGTACAATTTTAAAGGGTGTGCAGGAACAGAGAGACCTGGGGGTGTATGTACACAGATCTTTGAAGGTGGCAGGACAAGTTAAGAAGGCTGTTAAAAAAGCATATGGGATCCTGGGCTTTAAAAACAGAGGAAGAGAGTACAAAAGCAAAGAGGTTATGCTAAACCTTTATAAATCACCGGTTATGCCCCAAATGGATTATTGTGTCCAATTCTGGGCGCCACACTTTAGGAAGGATGTCAAGGCCTTGGAGAGGGTGCAGAGGAGTTTTACTAGAATGGTACCAGGGATGAGGGACTTCAGTTATGTGGAGAGACTGGAGAAGCTGAGGTTGTTCTCCCTAAAGCAGAGAAGGTTAAGACGAGATTTAATAGAATGAAACAAAATAATGAAAGGTTTTGATCGAGTGAATAAGGAGAAACTGTTTCCAGTGGCGGGAGGGTCAGTAACCAGAGGACACAGATTTAAGGTAATTGGCAAAAGAACCAGAGGTGAAATGAGGAGGATTTTTTTTATGCAGCGAGTTGTTATGATCTGGAATGTGCTGCCTGAAAGGGTGGTGCAAGCAGATTCAATAGTATATTTTAAAAGGGAATTGGATAAATACTTGCAGGGGAAAAATTCACAGGGCTATTGGGAAAGGGCAGGGGATTCGTACTAATTTGAAAGCTCTTTGAAAGAGCCAGCACAGACATGATGGGCTGAATGGCCTCCTCCTGTGCTGTAACATTCTATGATTCTAAGATTCTATGATTAGTGACTATCTTATATTTATGGCCTCTAGATTTGGACTCCCCCACAAAAATGGAAACATCTTTTCTTCATCTACCCTATCAAACTCCTTCATGATTTTAGAGACCTCTATTAGGTCACCCTAATAGAAGAAAAGGCTTCTTCTTTCTAGAGAGAAGAGCCCCAGCCTGTTCAATCTTTCCTGATAGGTATAACCTCACAGTTCTGGTATCATCCTAGGAAATCTTTTTTGAACTTTCTCCAGTGCCTCTATATCCTTTTTGTAATATGGGGACCAGGACTGTTCACAGTACTCTAAATGTGGTCTATCCGAGGTTCTATACAAGTTTAACATAACTTCTCTGCTTTTCAATTCTAATCCTCGAGAAATGAACCCCAGAGCTTTGATTGCATTTTTATGGCCTTGTTAACCTGCGTCATTACTTTTAGTGATTTGTGTATCTGTACCCCGAGATCCCTCTGCACCTCTACCCCATTTAGATTCTTATTATCCAAGAATTGTTCCAGTCATTGCCAGGCAGGCTACAGAGCTGTAGCAGGTTGCAGAAGAACAGCATAGCGCTAACACTTGTGAGTTCAGACAAGACACAGCTTTAACACTCCCAAGTTCAGACAAGGCTCAGTGCTAACGCTCCCGAGTTCAGAGAACACACAGTGCTAACGCTCCCGAGTTCAGAGAACACACAGTGCTAACACTCCCGAGTTCAGAGAACACACACAGACGGAACCAGACAAGACACATTGGAGCAGTCACCCTGAAATCGTCAAGATCTGACACAATGTCCTAAGTTTTAATTATTGTAATATTCTAGTCCAGAAAACACAGCATTTGTCCGTCAGTCCCAGACGTTGTTTTATTAAATCCACTTCAGTGTGCTGCTACGGGAAACATCCTGTATGAAAAACTGTGCTCAAATCAAAGACACTTGCTGTATAGGAAAGTCTGCAGAATGTATCTGAGTAATCCATAAACACACATGTGTTAAAAAAAAACTGAGCATTTGACTATAGTGACAAGACCAGAGTATTTCTGGGCTGGGCCAGATTGTAATGGGTTTGGAAATGGAGTGAGCTGATCTCGTCTGTGAGATGATTCCAAGATATGGTGCTCGCCAGAAATAGTCCCCAAGTACTGGACCACACATAATGTAAAAAGTCAATTGTTATTTCACCAACAAAGTTTATAAACTACAAAGGGATGAACGGGATTAGCATCTGGCAACACGATGCTTGCAGACATGTTCTGGTAAAGGCATCCTGGGTGGTCTCCCAAACCAAGGCAACTTCTACTCTGACACTGGGCATGGTCGCCAGTCGGAGTCCCAGCTCCGAGTCATAGAGTACAAAAGCAAGGAAGTCATGATGAACCTTTATAAAACACTGGTTCGGCCACAACTGGAGTATTGTGTCCAGTTCTGGGCACCGCACTTTAGGAAAGATGTGAAGATGAGGGTGCAGAAGAGATTTACTAGAATGATTCCAGGGATGAGGGATTTTAGTTACGAGGATAGTCTGGAGAAGCTGGGGTTGTTCTCCTTGGAACAGAGAAGGTTGAGAGGAGATTTGATCGAGGTGTTCAAAATCATGAAGGGTCTAGGCAGAGTGGATAGAGAGAAACTGTTCCCATTGGCAGAAAGGTCAAGAACCAGAGGACATAGATTTAAGGTGATTGGCAAAAGAACCAAAGGTGACATGAGGAAAAACCTTTTTACCCAGTGAGTGGTTAGGATCTGGAATGCACTGCCCGAGGGGGTGGTGGAGGCAGATTCAATCATGGCCTTCAAAAGGGAACTGGATAAGTACTTGAAAGGAAAAAAATTGCAGGGCTACGGGGAAAGGGCGGGGGAGTGGGACTAGCTGGATTGATCTTGCATAGAGCCGGTGCAGACTAGATGGACCGAATGGCCTCCTTCCGTGCTGTAACCTTTCTGTGATTCTATGAAGCTATGATTCCCCTCTCACTCTTTTCTCATGGCATAGATGGCTACAGCCACCCTAAACTGAGCTGGGCCGAACTGAGTTAAACTCATCTGAACTTGCTGGACAGACCTGGACTAAACTGTGGTGAATTGAACCTTCAGAAAGTAAAAGAAAAGGAAAGACTTGTATTTCTACAGCATCTTTAATGACCTCAGGATGTCCCAAAGATCTTCACAGCCAATTAAATACTTTTTACTGTTATAATGTAGGAAACGCAGCAGCCAATATGCGCATAGCAAGGTTCCACAAACAGCAATGTGATAATGACCAGATAATCTGTTTTAGTGATATTGGTTGAGGGATTAATATTGGCCAGGACACCGGGGAGAACTCCCCTGCTCTTTTTCAATAGTGCCCTGGGATCTTTTACATCCCACTGAGAGGGCAGACGGGGCCTCAGTTTAACATGTCATCCGAAAGACGACACCTCCGACAGTGCAGCACTCCCTCAGTGCAGGAGTTGGTTGAGAAGTGCAGTCATTGCTGCCCTACAGGAACCCAGAACACGTTGAACTTCAGGTACCGGGGTAAATGTTCCAAGCAGCCTCGCCCGATACAAGTGTGTGTCAGAAAACCACTCGGGCACGGCACTTGCGATCTTCTGCCAGCTGGAAATTGTTGTTTTCTTTTATGATTCGCACCATTGGCACAAGAGGTTCCGTGGCTCCAGTGTGTACCTGAACTTATAGCCCTCGAATTATTGCTGTCTTCTCTTTTTTTTATTCGTTCATGGGATGTGGGCGTCGCTGGCGAGGCCGGCATTTATTGCCCATCCCTAATTGCCCTTGAGAAGGTGGTGGTGAGCCGCCTTCTTGAACCGCTGCAGTCCGTGTGATGAAGATTCTCCCACAGTGCTGTTAGGAAGGGAGTTCCAGGATTTTGACCCAGTGACGATGAAGGAACGGCGATATATTTCCAAGTCAGGACGGTGTGTGACTTGGAGGGGAACGTGCAGGGGGGTGTTGTTCCCATGTGCCTGCTGCTCTTGTCCTTCCAGGTGGTAGAGGTCGTGGGTTTGGGAGGTGCTGTCGAAGAAGCCTTGGCGAGTTGCTGCAGTGCATCCTGTGGATGGTGCACACTGCAGCCACTGTGCGCCGGTGGTGAAGGGAGTGAATGTTTAGGGTGGTGGATGGGCTGCTTTGTCCTGGATGGTGTCGAGCTTCTTGAGTGTTGTTGGAGCTGCACTCATCCAGGCAAGTGGAGAGTATTCCATCACACTCCTGACTTTTGCCTTGTAGATGGTGGAAAGGCTTTGGGGAGTCAAGAGGTGAGTCACTCGCCGCAGAATACCCAGCCTCTGACCTGCTCTTGTAGCCACAGTATTTATGCGGCTGGTCCAGTTAAGTTACAGTACAGCACACTCTAGTTACATGACAGCATGCTCCAGCACGCTCCAGTGACATTACAGCATGCTCGTTACATTACTGCACCCTCGTTACATTATAGCACACTCCAGTTACATTACAGCAAAGTCCATCCACATTACTGCACACTTATTACATTACAGCATAGTCCATTTACATTACAGCACACATGTTACGTTACAGCACACTTCAGTTACGTTACAACACACTCCAGTTACATTACTGCACACATCTGTTACATTACAGCACACTTGTTACATTACTGCAGTCTATAGTTGCATTACAGTACACTTCAGTTATATTAGAGCACACTCTAGTGTCATTAAAGCACGCTCATTACATTTCAGCACGCTCGTTACATCACCGCATACTTCAGTTACATTACAGCACACTCCAGTTACATTACAGCCCATTTCAGTTACATTACTGCGAACTCCAATTATATTACAGCATACTTGTTACATTACAACACACTCCAATTACAGGAGGACACAAAGAGTCTGCAAGGAGATATAGACAGGTTAGGTGAGTGGGCAAGAAGGTGGCAGATGGAGTATAATGTGGTGAAATAGGAGGTTATTCACTTTGGTAGGAAGAATAGAAAAACAGAATATTTTTAAAAGATGAGAAACTATTAAATGTTGGTGTTCAAAGAGATTTGGGGTCCTTGTACAAGAAACAGAAAAAGTTAGCATGCAGGTACAGCTGGCAATTAGGAAGGCAAATGGCATGTTAGCCTTTATTGCAAGGGGGATGGAGTACATGAGTAAGGAAGTCTTATTACAATTGTATAGGGCTTTGGCAAGACCAGTTTTGGTCTCTTTATCTAAGGAAGGATATACTTGCCTTAGAGGCTGAGCAACGAAGGGTCATTAGATTAATTCCTGGGATGAGAGGGTTGTCCTATGAGGTGTCTAGAATGGGCCTATACTCTCTGGAGTTTAGAAGAATGAGAGGTGATCTCATTGAAACACATAAGATTCTGAGACAGCTTGACAGGGTAGAGGCTGAGAGGCTGTTTTCCCTGGCTGGAGAGTCTAGAACTGGGGGGCATCGTCTCAGGATAAGGGGTCGGCCATTTAAGACTGAGATGAGGAGGAATTTCTTCACTCAAAGGGTTGTGAATCTTTGGAATTCTCAACCCCAGAGGGCTGTGGATGCTGAGTCATTGAATATAGTCAAGACTGAGATCGATGGATTTTTGGACTCCAGGGGAATCAAGGGATATGAGGATTGGGCGAAAAAGTGGAGTTGAGTTCGAAGGTCAGCCATGATCTTATTGAATGGCGGAGAAGGCTCGAGGCCTATACCTGCTCCTATTTCTTATGTTCTTATACAGCATACTCCAGTTACATTACAACACATTCCAGTTATATTACAACAGACTCCAGTTACATGACAGCATACTCCAGTCACATTACAGCACACTCAAGTTATAATACCGCGCATTCCAGCTACGTTACAGCACACTCATAATATTACAGCACAATTGTTACATTACAATACACTCACATTACATACAGCACACTAGTTATATTTCAGCACACTCGTTACATTATAGCACGCTCATTAGCATATGCCAGTTACATTACAGTACGCTCCAGTACAATGCAATATTCTCCAGTTAGATTACAGCACACTTATTACATTACAGCACACTCGTTACATTACAGCACAGTGCAATTACATTACAGAGCACTCATATTACAGTACTATACACTGCAGTTTCCTTTTCAACACACTTCAGTTACATGACAGCACATTTGTTACAGTACAGCACACTCATTTTTAAAATTCGTTCACAGGATGTGGGCGTCGCTGGCAAGGCCGGCATTTATTGCCCATCCCTAATTGCCCTTGAGAAGGTGGTGGTGAGCCGCCTTCTTGAACCGCTGCAGTCCGTGTGGTGAAGGTTCTCCCACTGTGCTGTTAGGAAGGGAGTTCCAGGATTTTGACCCAGCGACGATGAAGGAACGGCGATATATTTCCAAGTCGGGATGGTGTGTGACTTGGAGGGGAACGTGCAGGTGGTGTTGTTCCCATGCGCCTGCTGCTCTTGTCCTTCTAGGTGGTAGAGGTCACGGGTTTGGGAGGTGCTGTCGAAGAAGCCTTGGCGAGTTGCTGCAGTGCATCCTGTGGATGGTACACACTGCAGCCACGGTGCGCCGGTGGTGAAGGGAGTGAATGTTTAGGGTGGTGGATGGGGTGCCAATCAAGCGGGCTGCTTTATCTTGGATGGTGTCGAGCTTCTTGAGTGTTGTTGGAGCTGCACTCATCCAGGCAAGTGGAGAGTATTCCATCACACTCCTGACTTGTGCCTTGTAGATGGTGGAAAGGCTTTGGGGAGTCAGGAGGTGAGTCACTCGCCACAGAATACCCAGCCTCTGACCTGCTCTGTTAGCCACAGTATTTATATGGCTGGTCCAGTTAAGTTTCTGGTCAATGGTGACCCCCAGGATGTTGATGGTGGGGGATTCGGCGATGGTAATGTCGTTGAATGTCAAGGGGAGGTGGTCAGACTCTCTCTTGTTGGAGATGGTCATTGCCTGGCACTTATCTGGCACGAATGTTACTTGCCAATTAAGAGCCCAAGCCTGGATGTTGTCCAGGTCTTGCTGCATGCCGGCTTGTACTGCTCCATTATTTGAGGGGTTGCAAATGGAACTGAACACTGTGCAATCATCAGCGAACATCCCCATTTCTGACCTTATGATGGAGGGAAGGTCATTGGTGAAGCAGCTGAAGATGGTTGGGCCTAGGACACTGCCCTGAGGAACTCCTGCAGCAATGTCCTGGGGCTGAGATGATTGGCCTCCAACAACCACTCCCATCTTCCTTTGTGCGAGGTATGACTCCAGCCACTGGAGAGTTTTCCCCCTGATTCCCATTGACTTCAATTTTACTGGGGCTCCTTGGTGCCACACTCGGTCAAATGCTGCCTTGATGTCAAGGGTGGTCACTCTCACCTCACCTTTGGAATTCAGCTCTTTTGTCCATGTTTGGACCAAGGCTGTAATGAGGTCTGGAGCCGAGTGGTCCTGGCGGAACCCAAACTGAGCATCGGTGAGCAGGTTATTGGTGAGTAAGTGCTGCTTGATAGCACTGTCGACGACACCTTCCATCACTTTGCTGATGATTGAGAGTAGACTGATGGGGCGGTAATTGGCCGGATTGGATTTGTCCTGCTTTTTGTGGACAGGACATAGCTGGGCAATTTTCCACATTGTCGGGTAGATGCCAGTGTTGTAGCTGTACTGGAACAGCTTGGCTAGAGGCGCAGCTAGTTCTGGAGCACAATCTTCAGCACTACAGCTGGGATGTTGTCGGGGCCCATAGCTTTTGCTGTATCCAGTACACTCAGCCGTTTCTTGATATCACGTGGAGTGAATCGAATTGGCTGAAGACTGGCTTCTGTGATGGTGGGGATATTGGGAGGAGGCCGAGATGGATCATCCACTCGGCACTTCTGGCTGAAGATGGTTGCAAATGCTTCAGCCTTGTCGTTTGCACTCACGTGCTGGACTCCGCCATCATTGAGGATTGTAAACAATTTTACAACTCCAAGTTATAGTCCAGCAATTTTATTTTAAATTCACAAGCTTTCGGAGATTTCCTCCTTCCTCAGGCAAATTGCTGGACTATAACTTGGTGTTGTAAAATTGTTTACAATTGTCAACCCCAGTCCATCACCGGCATCTCCACATCATCATTGAGGATGGGGATGTTTGCAGAGCCTCCTCCTCCTGTTAGTTGTTTAATTGTCCACCACCATTCACGACTGGATGTGGCAGGACTGCAAAGCTTTGATCTGATCCGTTGGTTGTGGAATCGCTTAGCTCTGTCTATAGCATGTTGCTTCCACTGTTTAGCATGCATGTAGTCCTGAGTTGTAGCTTCACCAGGTTGGCACCTCATTTTTAGGTACGCCTGGTGCTGCTCCTGGCATGCTCTTCTACACTCCTCATTGAACCAGGGTTGATCCCCTGACTTGTTGGTAATGGTAGAGTGAGGAATATGCCGGGCCATGAGGTTACAGATTGTGCTGGAATACAATCCTGCTGCTGCTGATGGCCCACAGCGCCTCATGGATGCCCAGTTTTGAGCTGCTGGATCTGTTCTGAATCTATCCTATTTAGCACGGTGGTAGTTCCACACAACACGTTGGATGGTGTCCTCAATGCGAAGACGGGATTTCATCTCCACTCCAGTTATGTTTTAGAACATTGCAATTACATAATACCACAATCCAGTTACATTACAGCCTGCTCCATTTACAATACCACACACGGCAGTTACATTACCGCAAACACCAGTTGCATTACTGTGCAGTCCAGTTACATTGCAGCATACTTGTTACATTACAGTGCACTACGGTTACATTACAGCATACTCGTTACATTACTGCACACTCGTGACATTACAGCACACTCCAGTTACATTACAGCACTCTCCAGTTACATTATGGTAAACTCCAGATACCTTACAGTACACTCCAGTTACATTAGAGTACACTCGTTACATTACACACTCCAGTTACATTACAATGCATTACAGCTACATTACAGCTTACTCCAATTACATTACAACAGACTCCAGTTACAGTACAGCACATTACATATACATTACAGCACAATCCAGTTATATTACAATCACTCCAGTTATATTACTGCACACTTCAGTTATGTTATAACACACTCCAGTTACATTACCGCACAATCCAGGTATATTACAGCACACTGGTTACATCACTGCACACTTGTTATATTGCAGCACAATTGTTGTATTACAGTGCAATCCAGTTACAATACAGCACACTAGTTACATTACAGCACATTTGATATATTACAGCCGACTCCAGTTACATTACAGCATACTCGTTACATTATAACACACTTGTGAAATTATAGAGTGCTTCATTACAGTATAGCACACTCCAGTTGCATTACAGCACACTCCAGTTACATTTCAGCACACTCTAGCTACATTACAGAACACTCCAATTACATAACACTGCAATCGAGTTATGTGACAGCACGTTCCATTTACAATACTGCACACTTCAGTTACATTACAGCACACACCAGTTACATTACAGCAAAGTCCAGTTACATTACAGCACATTACATTACATCACACTTCTGTTACTTTACAGCACACACCAGTCACATTACAGCACACTCGTTACATTACTATACACTCCAGTTACATTATAGTACACTCCAGTTACATTACAGCACAATCCAGTTAAATTACTGCATTCTCCAGTGACATTACAGCAGGCTCGTTACATTACTACTCCCTCATTTCCTTATAGCACACACCAATTACATTACAGCTCACTCCTGTTACATTACAGCACAGTCGTTACATTACAGCAAAATCCAGTTATGTTACAGCACATGCGTTACATTACGGAGCACTTCAGTTACATTACAACACACTCGAGTTACATTACAGCACACACCAGTTACATTACAGAGACACCTGTCACATTACAGTGCACTCAGTACATAACTGCACACTCCAGTTACATTATAGCAAACTCCAGATACATTTCATCACACCAAGTTACATTGCAGCACCCTCCAGTTACATTGCAACAAACTCCAGGTACGTTACAGCTCACTCCAGTTATATTACTGCACACACCTGTTACATTACAACATACTCCAGTTACATTACAGCACACTCCAGTTACATTACAATGCACTCCCATTACATTGCAGCACTCTTGTTACATTACAGCAAAGTCCAGTTACATTACAGCACATGAGTTATATTACAGCACACTCCAGTTACATTAGAGCATACACCAGTTACATAACAGCTGACACCTGTTACATTACAGTGGGCTTATTCCATTATTGCACACTCCAGTTACATTACAACAAACTCCAGATACATTACATCACACTAAGTTACATTACAGCATGCTCCAGTTACATTGCAATGAACTCCAGGTACATTACAGCACACTCCAGTTATATTACTGCATGCTCCTGTTACATTACAACACAATCCAGTTATATTACAATACACTCCAGTTACTTTACAGCACACTCTGATTACATTACAGCACACTCCAGTAACATTACAACCATTGCAACCATCGCACCGTGATATACTCCTCCTGCACTATGTGGGAAGTCATGGACACTACCAGTGTCCCTGGCGACCATGCGTGCAGGAAGTGTGTCCAGCTGCATATACTGGCTAACTGCATTACGGAGCTGGAGCTGCGGGTGGATTCACTGTGGAGCATCCGCGATGTTGAGATTATCGTGGATAGCACGTTCAGTGAGGTGGTCACACCGCAGGTAAAGATTATGCAGGCAGAAAGGAAATGGGTGACCGCCAGGCAGAGTAAAAGGACTAGGCAGGTAGAGCAGGAGTCCCCTGGGGCCATCTCCCTCTCAAACAGATACACCACTGCGGATACTGTTGGGGGAGATGGCTTATCAGGGGAAAGCAGCAAGAGCCAAGTTCGAGGCACCACGGGTGGCTCTGCTGCACAGGAGGGGAGGAAGAAGAGTGGCAGGGCTATAGTGATAGAGGATTCGATTGTAAGGGGAACAGATAGGCGTTTCTGCGGCCGCAAACGTGACTTCAGGATGGTATGTTGCCTCCCTGGTGCTAGGGTCAAGGATGTCACGGAACAGCTGCAGGGCATTCTGGAGGGGGAGGGTGAACAGCCAGTAGTCGTGGTCCATATTGGTACCAACGACATAGGTTAAAAAAAAGGGATGAGGTCCTGCAAGGTGAATTTAAGGAGTTAGGAGATAAATTAAAAAGCAGGACCTTAAAAGTAGTGATCTCAGGATTACTACCAGTGCCACGTGCTAGTGAGTATAGGAACAGGAGAATAGACCGGATGAATGCGTGGCTGCAGGGATGGTGTCGGAGGGAGGGATTTAGATTCCTGGGGCATTGGGACTGGTTCTGGGGAAGGTGGGACCTGTACAAGCGGGACGCGAGCAGGACCGGGACCAATGTCCTCGCGGGGGTGTTTGCGAGTGCTGTAGGGGAAGGTTTAAACTAGAGTGGCAGGGGTTTGGGAACCTGAGCAGGGAGTCAGAAGGGAGTAAAGTTGAGAGCAGCAAGAGAGGGGAAGACCCAGGGGAAATTTACAATACAAATGGTACAAACAGTTGTTCAAGAACAAGTGAGAGGGAAAAGCGTAGAGCAGCAGAAAGAAAGTGTACTTTAGACACTACAGATAAAGTGAAAACTAGAAGGCGTAAGGCGATTAACCCAGCATCAAAGCTGAAGGTCAGGCTAGGGTGTGTGGCCCAACTAAGAGTTCTATATACAAATGCACGGAGTATAAGGAATAAATTAGATGAACTACAGGTTCAAATTCAAATTGGAGGGTATGACATGTTAGCTATTACAGAGACATGGCTGTAGGATGGTCAGGATTGGGAACTAAATATACCGGGTTATAAGGTCCACAGGAGAGACAGGGAAAATGGAAGAGGGGGAGGAGTAGCCTTAGTGATTAGAGATGAAATCAATTCAATGATAATGGAGGATATAACGAGAGGTAAGCAGCTAACAGAGACCTTATGGGTTGAATTGAGAAATAGGAAAGGATCTAAGACTATAGTGGGAGTTGTGTATAGGAGCCCTGGCAGCAGCTCTGAAGTGCTAGATTGTATAAATGCAGAGATTAGACAAGTGTGTAAGAAAGGCATAGTGGTCTTAATGGGGGACTTTAACCTTCACATAGATTGGGAAAAACAGACCAGCAACTGTCAGAAAGGTAGTGAATTTCTTGAGTGTGTCCGGGATAGTTTTCTACAGCAGTATGTCCTAGAGGCAACAAGGGGGCAAGCCATACTAGATTTAGTAATGAGTAATGAACCAGATTTAGTTAACGGCTTAACTGTGCGTGAACATCTGTCCAATAGTGATCATAACATGATCGAGTTCAATGTAGTGTTTGAAAGGGAAAAAAGTGAATCAGCTGCAAAGATTCTAGACTTGGGTAAGGCCGACTTCAATGGGATGAGACAGAGACTGTCCACAGTAAACTGGGCAAATCTGTTAATGGGTAAAACGACTGATGATCAGTGGGAAATGTTTAAAGAAACATTTAATGTGATACAGAATCGGTTTATACCCCTGAGGGGCAAGAACTCTACTTGCCAAAAAAAACAGCCATGGACAACTAAAGAGGTAAGGGACAGTATAAGACATAAGGAAAGGGCATACAAAAAGGCAAAAAATGGCACAGATCCTGGCGAATGGGAAAGATACAAAGATCAACAAAGGGTCACAAAACAGATAGTAAGAGCTACAAAAAGAAAGTATGAAAAGAAACTCACAAGGGATATCAAAGCCAATACGAAGAACTTTTATAGTTATATTAGGAAAAAGAGGGTGGTCAGGAGCAGTGTTGGCCCCTTAAAAACTGAAAGTGGGGATATTGTCATTGAAAATGGGGAAATGGTGGACATGTTGAACAAGTTGCACAGGGCATTGGTGAGGCCACACTTGGAGTACTGTGTACAGTTCTGGTCACCCTATTATAGAAAGGATATTATTAAACTAGAAAGAGTGCAGAAAAGATTTACTAGGATGCTACCGGGACTTGATGGTTTGACTTACAGGGAGAGGTTAGACAGACTGGGACTTTTTTCCCTGGAGAGTAGGAGGTTAAGGGGTGATCTTATCGAAGTCTATAAAATAATGAGGGGCATAGATAAGGTAGATAGTCAAAATCTTTTCCCAAAGGTAGGGGAGTCTATAACGAGGGGGCATAGATTTAAGGTGAGAGGGGAGAGATACAAAAGGGTCCAGAGGGGCAATTTTTTCACTCAAAGGGTGGTGAGTGTCTGGAACGAGCTGCCAGAGGCAGTAGTAGAGGCGGGTACAATTTTGTCTTTTAAAAAGCATTTGGACAGTTACATGGGTAAGATGGGTATAGAGGGATATGGGCCAAGTGCAGGCAATTGGGACTAGCTTAGTGGTATAAACTGGGCGACATGGACATGTTGGGCCGAAGGGCCTGTTTCCGTGTTGTAACTTCTATGATTCTATGAATTACTTTGTGTCAGTATTTACAGTCGAAAAAGAGGATAGCATGCCGGAAATCCCAAGAAAACTAATACTGAATCGGGGACAGGGACTCAATAAAATTAACATAAGTAAAGCAACAGCATGAAGAAAATAATAGCACTAAAGAGTGACAAATCCCAGGACCAGATGGTTTCCATCCCAGGGTTTTAAAGGAAGTAGGTGAGCACATTGCAGATGCTCTAACTACAATCTTTCAAAGTTCTCTAGATTCAGGAACTGTCCCTCTGGATTGGAAAATTGCACATGTCACTCTGCTTTTTAAGAAAGGAGAGAGAGGGAAACCAGGGAATTATAGACCAGTTAGCCTAACATCTGTTGTGGGGAAAATGCTGGAGTCTATAATTAAGGATAGGGTGACTGAACACATTGAGAATTTTCAGTTAATCAGAGAGAGCCAGCATGGATTTGTGAAAGGTAGGTCGTGCCTGACAAACCTGATTGAACTTTTTGAAGAGGTGACTAAAGTAGTGGACAGGGGAATGTCAATGGATGTTATTTATATGGACTTCCAGAAGGTATTTGCTAAAGTCCCACATAAGAGACAGTTAGCTAAGATAGAAGCCCATAGAATTGAGGGAAAAGTACGGACTTGGTTAGGAAATTGGCTGAGCGAAAGGCGACAGAGAGTAGGGATAATGGGAAGGTACTCACATTGGCAGGATGTGACTAGTGGAGTCCTGCAGGGATCTGTCTTGGGGCCTCAATTATTCACAATATTTATTAACGACTTAGATGAAGGCATAGAAAGTCTCATATCTAAGTTTGCCGATGACACAAAGATTGGTGTGGATGAAAACATAAAATTACAAAGGGATATTGATAGATTAGGTGAATGGGCAAAACTGTGGCAAATGGAATTCAATGTAGACAAATGTGAGGTCATCCACTTTGGATCAAAAAAGGATAGAACAGGGTACTTTCTAAATGGTAAAAAGTTAAAAACAGTGGATGTGCAAAGGGACTTAGGGGTACAGGTACATAGATCATTGAAGTGTCATGAACAGGTGCAGAAAATAATCAAGAAGGCTAATGGAAAGCTGGCCTTTATATCTAGAGGACTAGAGTACAAGGGGGCAGAAGTTATGCTGCAGCTATACAAAACCCTGGTTAGACCGCACCTGGAGTACTGTGAGCAGTTCTGGGCACCGCACCTTCGGAAGGACATATTGGCCTTGGAGGGAGTGCAGTGTAGGTTTACTAGAATGATACCCGGACTTCAAGGGTTAAGTTACGAGGAGAGATTACACAAATTGGGGTTGTATTCTCTAGAGTTTCGAAGGTTAAGGGGTGATTTGATTGAAGTTTATAAGATATTAAGGGGAACAGATAGGGTGGATAGAGAGAAACTATTTCCACTGGTTGGGGATTCTAGGAGTAGGGGGCATAGGCTAAAAATTAGAGCCAGACCTTTCAGGAGTGAGATTAGAAAACACTTCTACACACAAAGGGTGGTAGAAGTTTGGAACTCTCTTCCGCAAACGGCAATTGATCTTATCAAATGGCGGAGCAGGCACGAGGGGCTGAATGGCCTACTCCTGTTCCTATGTTCCTCTTCCAGTTACATTTCTGCATGCTCTAGTTACATTACAGTACACTAGTTAAATCACAGCACACTTGTCATATTGCAGCACACATGTTATATTACAGTACACTCCAGTTACATTGCAGCACACTTGTTACATTACAGCCCACTACAGTTACATTAGAGTGCACCCCACTTACATTACATAACAGCACCACTCAGTTACATTACAGCACACTCCATTTACAATACTGCACACGACAGTTACATAACAGCACACACCAGTTACATTACTACACACTGAAGTTACATTACCTCACTTTCCAGTTACATTACAGCACAGTCCAGTTTCATTACAGCATTGTCCAGCACGCTCCATTAACATTACTGCATGCTCGTTACATTACAGCACCCATGTTACATTACAGCAAAGTCGAGCTGCATTACCGCATACTCATTACATTACAGCAAAGTACATTTACATTACAGCACACTTGTTACATTACAGCACACTTCAGTTACGTTACAACACAATCCAGTTACATTTCTGCACACATCAGTTTCATTACAACATACAACACATTACAACATATTGCACACTCAATACATTACCATCCAATCCAGTTACATTAAAGCACACTTCAGTTATATTACCGTACACCCCAGTTACATAACAATGCATTACAGTTATGTTACAGCACACTCCAGTTACAGTACTACACAGTACAGTTACATTACAGCACACTCCAGTTACATTACAGTAAGCTCCAGTCAAGTTACTACACACTCCAGTTACATTACTGCACATTCCAGTTACATCACATTAAGTTCCAGTTACATTACAGCATACTCATAACATTATAGCACACTCATTACATGACAGATCACTCCAGTTACATTGCAGGACACTCCAGCTAAATTACTGGTCACTCCATTTGAATTACAACACACTCCAGTTATATTACAGCACACACCAGCATGCTCCAGTGACATTACAGCAGGCTCATTACATTACTGCTCCCTTGTTACATTACAGCACAATTCAGCTGCATTACAGCTCTCTCCAGTTACATTACAGCAAAGTCCTGTTACATTACTGCACGCTTGTTAAATTGCAGCAAAGTCCATTTACATTACAGCACACTCATTACATTACAGCACACTCCAGTTACATTACTGCACACACCAGTTACATTTCAGCACAGACCTGTTACATTACAGTGCACTCATTTCATTGCTGCAAACTCCAGTTACATTACAGCACTCTCCAGTTACATTGCAGTGCACTTGTTACATTACAGCACACTCCAGTTACATTAGAGCACACTCATTTCATTACCGTACAATCCAGTTACATTACAGCCAACTCGTTACATCACAGCACACAACAGTTTCATTACTGTACACTCGAGTTACATCCACGCACACTTCAGCTACATCATCACACAATCCAGTTACATTACAACACACATATTACATTACAGCACACTCATCACATGACAGATCACTCCAGTTACATTGCAGGACACTCCAGCTAAATTACCGGTCACTCCATTTGAATTACAACACACTCCAGTTATATTAGAGCACACACCAGCATGCTCCAGTGACATTACAGCAGGCTCATTACATTACTGCTCCCTTGTTACATTACAGCACAATTCAGCTGCATTACAGCTCTCTCCAGTTACATTACAGCAAAGTCCTGTTACATTACTGCACGCTTGTTAAATTACAGCAAAGTCTATTTATATTACAGCACACTCGTTACATGACAGCACACTTCAGTTATGTTACTGCGCACTCCAATTAGATTAAAGCACACTCATTACATTACAGCACATTCCAGTTACATTACTGCACACACCAGTTACATTTCAGCACAGACCTTTACATTACAGTGCACTCATTACATTGCTGCAAACTCCAGTTACATGACAGCACTCTCCAATTACATTGCAGCACACTTGTTTCATTACTGTGCACACCAGTTACTGAGCACACCACACTTGATACATTACTGCACACTCCAGTAACATTACAGCACATTACACTTACCTGACAGCAAACTCATTACATTACTGCATACTGCAGTTACATTACTGCACACACACTCCAGTAACATTGCACACACTCCAGTTACCATAGAGCATACTCATTACATTATAGCACACTCCATTTTTTTTATTCGTTCATGGGATGTGGGCGTCGCTGGCGAGGCCAGAATTTATTGCCCATCCATAATTGCCCTTGAGAAGGTGGTGGTGAGCCGCCTTCTTGAACCACTGCAGTCCGTGTGGTGAAGGTTCTCCCACAGTGCTGTTGGGAAGAGAGTTCCAGGATTTTGACCCAGCGACAATGAAGGAACGGCGATATATTTCCAAGTCGGGATGGTGTGTGACTTGGAGGGGAACGTGCAGGTGGTGTTGTTCCCATGTGCCTGCTGCTGTTGTCCTTCTAGGTGGTAGAGGTCGCGGGTTTTGGAGGTGCTGTTGAAAAAGCCTTGGCGAGTTGCTGCAGTGCATCCTGTGGATGGTACACACTGTAGCCACTGTGTGCCAGTGGTGAAGGGAGTGAATGTTTAGGGTGGTGGATGGGGTGCTAGTCAAGCGGGTTGCTTTATCCTGGAAGGTGTCGAGCTTCTTGAGTGTTGTTGGAGCTGCACTCATCCAGGCAAGTGGAGAGTATTCCATCACACTCCTGACTTGTGCCTTGTAGATGGTGGAAAGGCTTTGGGGGGGTCAGGAGGTGAGTCACTCACCACAGAATACCCAGCCTCTGACCTGCACTTATAGCCACAGTAGTTGTGGCTGGCCAAGTTAAGTTTCTGGTCAATGTGACCCCCAGGATATTGATGGTGGGGGATTCGGCGATGGTAATGCCGTTGAATGTCAGGGGGAGGTGTTTAGACTCTCTCTTGTTGGAGATGGTCATTGCCTGGCACTTATCTGGCATGAATGTTACTTACCACTTATCAGCCCAAGCCTGGATGTTGTCCAGGTCTTGCTGCATGCAGGCTCGGACTGCTTCATTATTTGAGGGGTTGCGAAAGGAACTGAACACTGTGCAGTCATCAGCGAACATCCCCATTTCTGACCTTATGATGGAGGGAAGGTCATTGATGAAGCAGATGAAGATGGTTGGGCCTAGGACACTGCCCTGAGGAATTCCTGCAGCAATGTCCTGGGGCTGAGATGATTGGCCTCCAACAACCACTACCATCTTCCTTTGCGCTAGGTATGACTCCAGCCACTGGAGAGTTTTCCCACTGATTCCCATTGACTTCAATTTTACTAGGGCTCCTTGGTGCCACACTCGGTCAAATGCTGCCTTGATGTCAAGGGCAGTCACTCTCACCTCACCGCTAGAATTCAGCTTTTTTGTTCATGTTTGGACCAAGGCTGTAACGAGGTCTGGAGCCGAGTGGTCCTGGCGGAACCCAAACTGAGCATTGGTGAGCACATTATTGGTGAGTAAGTGTCGCTTGATAGCACTGTCGACGACACCTTCCATCACTTTGCTGATGATTGAGAGTAGACTGATGGGGCGGTAATTGGCCGGATTGGATTTGTCCTGCTTTTTGTGGACGGACATACCTGGGCAATTTTCCACATTGTCGGGTAGATGCCAGTGTTGTAGCTGTACTGGAACAGCTTGGCTAGAGGCGCAGCTAGTTCTGGAGCACAAGTCTTCAGCACTACAGCCGGGATGTTGTCGGGGCCCATAGCCTTTGTTGTATCCAGTGCACTCAGCCGTTTCTTGATATCACGTGGAGTGAATCGAATTGGCTGAAGACTGGCTTCTGTGATGGTGGGGATATCGGGAGGAGGCCGAGATGGATCATCCACTCGGCACTTCTGGCTGAAGATGGTTGCAAATGCTTCAGCCTTGTCTTTTGCACTCACGTGCTGGACTCCACCATCATTGAGGATGGGGATGTTTGCAGAGCCTCCTCCTCCCGTTAGTTGTTTATTTGTCCACCACCATTCACGACTGGATGTGGCAGGACTGCAGAGCTTTGATCTGATCCGTTGGTTGTGGAATCACGTAGCTCTGTCTATAGCATGCTGCTTCTGCTGTTTAGCACGCATGTAGTCCTGTGTTGTAACTTCACCAGGTTGGCACCTCATTTTTAGGTACGCCTGGTGCTGCTCCTGGCATGCTAGTCTACACTCCTCATTGAACCAGGGTTGATCCCCTGGCTTGTTGGTAATGGTAGAGTGAGGAATATGCCGGGCCATGAGGTTACAGATTGTGCTGGAATACAAATCTGCTGCTGCTGATGGCCCACAGCGCCTCATGGATGCCCAGTTTTGAGCTGCTAGATCTGTTCTGACTCTATCCCATTTAGCACGGTGGTAGTGCCACACAACACGTTGGATGGTGTCCTCAGTGTGAAGACGGGACTTCATCTCCACGAGGACTGTTCGGTGGTCACTCCTGCCAATACTGTCATGGACAGATGCATTTGCGACAGGTAGATTGGTGAGGACGAGGTCAAGTAAGTTTTTCCCTCGTGTTGGTTCGCTCACCACCTGCCGCAAGCCCAGTCTGGCAGCTATGTCCTTCAGGACTCGGCCAGCTCGGTTAGTACTGGTGCTACCGAGCCACTCTTGGTGATGGACATTGAAGCCCCCCACCCAGAGTACATTTTGTGCCCTTGCTACCCTCAGTGCTTCCTCCAAGTGGTGCTCAAGATCGAGGAGCACTGATCATCAGCTGAGGGAGGGCGGTCGTTGGTAATCAGCAGGAGGTTTCCCTGCCCATGTTTCCTTGAGATTTCATGGGGTCCGGAGTCAATGGTGAGGACTCCTGGTGCCACTCCCTCCTGACTGTATATCACACTACCACCGGTGGGACAGGACATCCCCTGGGATGGTGATGGAAGAATCTGGGTGTTGGCTGAAAGGTATGATTCTGTAAGTATTACATTACAGTACACCCCAGTTACATTATAGCATGCTCCAGTCTTATAACAGCACAATTGTTACATTATGGCACACTCCAGTTACAATACAACACACTCGTTACATTCAAGCACATTTCTGTTACATTACAGCACACTCCAGTTACAATACAGTGCACTCATTGCATTACAGCAAACTCCAGTTACATTAAAGCACACTCCAGTTACATTACAGCACACTCCAGTTACAATACAGGACACTGCAGTTACAATACAGAACACACCAATTATATTGCAGCACCTCAAGTTACATTACAGAATGCTCCAGTTACATTGCAAATCACTCCAGTTACTTTACAGCACACTCCAGTTACTTAACTGCACACTCCAGTTACATCATTTCATACTCCACTTACATTACAACACACTCTAGTTACATTACAGCACCTCCAGTTACATTACTGCACACTGCAGTTACACCACAGCAAACTCCGATTATATTACAGCACATTCCCTTCGCATTACAGCGTATCCAGTTACATTACAACACACTCCAGTTACATTGCATCACACTCATTCTATTAAATCATACTTTAGTTACATTATAACATTCTTCAGTTATATTACAACACACTCGTTACATTACAGCACACTCGCGTTGAATTAGAGTACAGTCCAGTTACATTACAGTACACTCCAGTTACATAACAGCACACTCCATTTACATTACAGCAAACTTATTACATCACAGAATGCACCAGTTTCATTACTGCACACTCCTGTTACATTACAGTACACTCCAGTTACAATACAGCACACTTGTTACATTACAGTATGCTCCAGTTACATTACAGCACACTCCAATTACATTACAGAACACTCCAGTTACATTACAGAACACTCCAATTACATTACAGCACCTCAAGTTACATTACAGCCAAGTCTTGTTACATTATTGCACACTCATTACATTAGAGCACACTCCAGTTACATTTAGAAAAGTCCATTACATTACTGCAATCTCGTAACGTTACAGCACTCTCCATTTACATTACAGCCAATTCGTGACATCACAGCACATACCAGTTTCATCACTGCACACTTGAGTTACATCACTGCACACATCAGGTACATCACCGCACAATCCAGTTACATTACAGTGCATGCATTACATTACAGCACACTTGTTACATGACAGCTCACTCCGGTTACATTGCAGCACACTCCAGCATGCTCCAGTGACATTACAGCAAGCTCGTTACATTACTGCTCCCTTGTTACATTATAGTACATTTCAGTTGCATTATGGCTCTCGCCAGTTACATTATAGCAAAGTCCTGTTACAGTACTGCAGGCTTGTTAAATAACAGCACAGTCATTACATTACAGCACACATCAGTTATGTAACTACACACTCCAGTTAGATTACAGCACACTCGTTACATTACAGCACACTCTAGTTGCATTACTGCACACACCAGTTACATTTCAGCACAGACCTGTTACATTACAGTGCACTCATTACATTGCTGCAGACTCCAGTTACATTACAGCACATTTGTTACATTACAGCACATTCCAGTTACATTACAACATACCAATTACATTACAGCACACACCCATTGAATTAGAGTATGCTCCAGTTACATAACACCACATGCAATGTACATTACAGCAAAATCGTTACATTACAGCACACTCCAGTTACATTACTGCACACTGCAGTTGCATTACTGCACACTCCAGTTACATTACAACACACTCCAATTACATTACAACATACTCCAATTATAATACAACACACTCATTACATTACAGCACACACCCATTGAATTAGATTATGCTCCAGTTACATTAAAGTACACTCCAGTTACATTACAGCACATGCAATTTACATTACAGCAAACTCGTTAGAAACATAGAAACGTAGAGAATAGGAGCAGGTATAGGCCATTCGGCCCTTCGAGCCTGCTGCGCCATTCAATATGATCATAAGAACATAAGAACATAAGAAATTGGAGCAGGAGTAGGCCAATCGGCCCCTCGAGCCTGCTCCGCCATTCAATAAGATCATGGCTGATCTGATCCCAACCACAAATCTAAAGAACACAAGAAGTCGGAGCAGGACCCGGCCACATAGCCCCTGGGCCCTCTCCGCCACCCACAGGGCATTGACCGATCCGAACTCAGCTTCATGTCCAATTTCCTGCCCGCTCCCCATAACCCCTAATTCCCTTTACTTCTAGGAAACTGTCTATTTCTGTTTTAAATTTATCTAATGATGTAGCTTCCACAGCTTCCTGGGGCAGCAAATTCCACAGACCTACCACCCTCTGAGTGAAGAAGTTTCTCCTCATCTCAGTTTTGAAAGAGCAGCCCCTTATTCTAAGATTATGCCCCCTAGTTCTAGTTTCACCCATCTTTGGGAACATCCTTACCGCATCCACCCGATCAAGACCCTTCACAATCTTATATGTTTCAATAAGATCGCCTCTCATTCTTCTGAACTCCAATGAGTAGAGTCCCAATCTACTCAACCTCTCCTCATATGTCCGCCCCCTCATCCCCGGGATTAACCGAGTGAACCTTCTTTGTACTGCCTCGAGAGCAAGTATGTCTTTTCTTAAGTATGGAGACCAAAACTGTATGCAGTATTCCAGGTGCGGTCTCACCAATACCTTATATAACTGCAGCAATACCTCCTTGTTTTTATATTCTATCCCCCTAGCAATAAAAGCCAACATTCCGTTGGCTTTCTTGATCACCTGCTGCACCTGCATACCAACTTTTTGATTTTCTTGCACTAGGACCCCCAGATCCCTTTGTACTGCAGTACTTTCCAGTCTCTCGCCATTAAGAAAATAACTTGCTCTCTGATTTTTCCTGCCAAAGTGCATAACCTCACATTTTCCAATATTATATTGCATCTGCCAAATCTCCGCCCACTCACCCAGCCTGTCTATATCCCCTTGCAGGTTTTTTATGTCCTCCTCACTCTCTACTTTCCCTCCCATCTTTGTATCATCTGCAAATTTTGATATGTTGCACTCGGTCCCCTCCTCCAAATCGTTAATATAGATTGTAAAGAGTTGGGGACCCAGCACCGACCCCTGTGGAACACCACTGGTTACTGGTTGCCAGTCCGAAAATGAACCATTTATCCCAACTCTCTGCTTCCTGTTCGATAACCAATCCTCCACCCATGCCAGAATATTACCCCCAATCCCGTGATTTTTTATCTCAAGTAATAATCTTTTATGTGGCACCTTGTCGAATGCCTTCTGGAAGTCTAAATACACTACGTCCACTGGTTCCCCTTTATCCACCCTATACGTTATATCCTCGAAGAACTCAAGCAAATTTGTCAGACATGACTTCCCCTTCATAAAGCCATGCTGACTTTGTCCTATTAAATTATGCTTATCTAAATGTTCCGTTACTGTCTCCTTAATAATAGACTCCAAAATTTTACCCACCACAGATGTTAAGCTAACTGGCCTATAATTTCCAGCCTTCTGCCTACTACCCTTTTTAAATAACGGTGTTACATTAGCAGTTTTCCAATCTGCCGGGACCTCTCCTGAGTCCAGGGAATTTTGGAAAACTATCACCAAAGCATCCACAATCCCTACTGCCACTTCCCTCAAGACCCTAGGATGGAAGCCATCAGGTCCAGGGGATTTATCCGCCTTGAGTCCCATTATTTTACTGAGTACCATCTCTTGAGTGATTTTAATCGTATTTAGCTCCTCCCCCCCGAGAGTCCCCTGTTTGTCCAGTGTTGGGATATTCTTAGTGTCCTCTACTGTAAAGACTGAAACAAAATATTTGTTCAGCATTTTTGCCATCTCCATGTTTCCCACCATTAATTTCCCGGTCTCATCCTCTAAGGGACCTATGTTTGCCTTAGCCACCCTTTTTCTTTTTATATAACTATAGAAACTCTTGCTATCTGTTTTTATATTTTTTGCTAATTTCTTTTCATAATCTAACTTCCCTTTCTTAATCAATCCTTTAGTTACTTTTTGCTGTCTTTTGAAGAATTCCCAATCTTCTATCCTCCCACTAAGTTTGGCTACCTTATATGTCCTTGTTTTTAGTCGGATACTATCCTTGATTTATTTACTTAGCCACGGGTGGCTGTCATTTCTTTTACACCCTTTTTTCCTCAGTGGAATATATTTATTTTGAAAGTTGTAAAATAACTCCCTAAATGAACACCACTGCTCATGTACCGTCTTACCCTTTAATCTATTTTCCCAGTCCACTTTAATCAATTCCGCTCTCATACCATCATAGTCTCCTTTATTCAAGCTCAGTACGCTTGTTTGAGAATCAACCTTCTCACCCTCTAATTGGATATGGAATTCAACCATGTTGTGGTCGCTCGTTCCAAGGGGATCCTCAACTAGGACATTATTAATTAATCCTGACTCATTACACAGGACCAGGTCCAAGGTTGCCTGCCCCCTTGTAGGATCAGTTACATACTGCTCAAGAAATCCATCCCTGATGCACTCAATGAACTCGTCCTCAAGGCTGCTCTGCCCAATTTGATTTGTCCAGTTAATATGATAATTAAAATCCCCCATAATTATGGCTGTTCCCTTATTACATGCCCCGACTATCTCCTGATTAATACTTCTTCCAGCAGAGTTGCAACTATTAGGAGGCCTATATACTACGCCCACTAATGTTTTTTTTCCCTTATTATTCCTTATCTCCACCCAAACTGTTTCATTATCTTGATGCTTTGTCCCAATATCATTTCTCTGTATTACAGTGATTCCTTCCTTTATTAACATAGCCACCCCACCTCCCCTTCCTTCCTGCCTGTCCTTCCTGATTGTTAAATACCCTGGCATATTTAATTCCCAGTCGTTGTCACCCTGCAGCCATGTTTCTGTAATGGCCACAAGATCATACCCATACGTAGTTATTTGTGCCGTTAACTCGTCCATTTTATTACGAATGCTACGTGCATTCAGATAAAGAACTTTCAAATCTGTTTTGTGACGCTTCGTTCCTGCTTTTTCCTTTTTTTTTTTTTTTTTTTGTCTGATCCTCTATCTCAATACCATATTCCTGCTCTCTCCCCATACCCCTTGATGCCTTTTGTGTCTAGAAATCTATCTAGCTCCTTCTTAAATATATTCAGTGACTTGGCCTCCACAGCTTTCTGTGGTAGAGAATTCCACAGGTTCACAACCCTCTGAGTGAAGAAATTGCTCCTCATCTCAGTACTAAATGTCCTACTCTATATCCTGAGACTGTGACCCCTCGTTCTGGACTCCCCACAGCCAGGGGAAACATGCTCCCTGCAACCAGTCTGTCGAGCCCTGTCAGAATTTTATATGTTTCAATGAGATCCTCTCTCATTCTTCTAAACACGAGTGACTACAGGCCGAGTCGACCCAATCTCCCCTCATACGGCAGTCCTGCCATCCCACGAATCAGTCTGGTGAACCTTCGCTGCACTCCTTTTATGGCAAGTATATCCTTTCTTAGGTAAGGAGACCAAAACTGCACACAATACTCCAGGTGTGGTCTCTCCAAGGCCCTGTTTAACTGCAGTAAGACATCCTTGCTCCTGTACTCAAATCCTCTTGCAATGAAGGCCAATATACCATTTGCCTTCCTAACTGCTTGCTACACCTGCATGTTTGCTTTCAGTGACTGGTGTACAGAGACACCCAGGTCCCTTTGTACATCAACATTTCCCAATCTATCATCATTTAAATAATACTCTGCCTTTCTGTTTTTCCTTCCAAAGTGGATAACTTCACATTTATCCACATTATACTGCATCTGCCATGTATTTGCCCACTCACTCAACTTGTCTAAATCGCCTTGAAGCCTCTTTGCATCCTCCTCACAACTCACGATCCCAACTAGTTTTGTGTCGTCAGCAAACTTGGAAATATTACATTTGGTTCCCTCATCCAAATCATTGATATATATTGTGAATAGTTGGGGTCCAAGCACTGATCCCTGCGGTACCCCACTAGTCACTGCCTGCCACCCCGAAAAAGACCCGTTTATTCCTACTGTTTCCTGTCTGTTATTTCAATCCATGCCAGTATATTACCACCAATCCCATGTGCTTTAATTTTGCACACTAACCTCTTATGTGGGACTTTATCAAAGGCCTTCTGAAAATCCAAATAAACCACATCCTCTGGTTCTCCCTTATCTATTCTACCAGTTACATCCTCAAAGAACTCCAGTCGGTTTGTCAAACATGATTTCCCTTTCATAAATCCATGTTGACTTTGTCTAATTCCGTTGATATTTTCTAAGTGTCCTGTTATCACATCCTTTATAATAGACTCTAGCATTTCCCCTACTACTGATGTTAGGCTAACCGGTCTGTAGTTCCCTGTTTTCTCTCTCCCTCCTTTTTTAAATAGTGGGGTTACATTTGCCACCCTCCAATCTGCAGGAACTGTTCCATAATCTATAGAATTTTGGAAGATGACAACTAATGCATCCACTATTTCCATGGCTACCTCTATTAGTACTCTGGGATGCAGATTATCAGGTCCTGGGGATTTATTGGCTTTCAGTCCCATTAATTTCTCCAGCACTATTTTTTTACTAATACTAATTTCCTTTAATTCCTCCTTCTCACTAGTCCCTTGGTTCCCGAGCATTTCTGGGAAGTTATTTGTGTCCTCTTCCGTGAAGACAGAACCAAAGTATTTGTTTAATTGCTCTGCCATTTCCTTGTTCCCCATTAAAATTCTCTTGTTTCTGACTGTAAGGGACCTACATTTGTCTTCACTAATCTTTTTCTTTTTACATACTTGCACACTCCAGTTACATTACTGCAGACTCCTGTTACATTACTGCAGACTCCTGTTACATTACTGCAGACTCCTGTTACATGACTGCACATTCTAGTTAAATTAGAGCACACTCATTACATTATAGCACACTCCAGTTACATTACAGAAAACTCCAATTACATTACAGCACATTCCCTTTGCATTACAGCACATCCAGTTACATTACAACACACTCCAGTAACATTACAACACACACCAATTACATTACATCACACTCATTCTATTAAATCATACTTTAGTTACATGACAACATTCTCCAGTTATATTACAACACACTCATTATATTACAGCACACTCCCGCTCTAATTAGAGTACACTCCAGTTACATTTCCAGTTATATAACAGCACACTTCATTTACATTACAGCGAACTTGTTACGCCAGGAACGCACCGGTTTCATTACGGCACTCTCCTGTTACATTAAAGTACACTCCAGTTACAATACAGCACACTCGTTACATTACAGTACACTCCAGTTACATTACTGTGCACACCAGTAACATTTCAGCACATTCCACTTACCTTACAGCACACTCATTACATTATGGCACACACGTTACATTACTGCACACTGAAGTTACATGACAGCTCTCTCCAGTTACATTCCAGCACACTCCAGTTACATTACAACACACTCCAGTTACCTTATAGCACACATGTTACATTGTAGCACACATGTTACATTACTGCACACTGAAGTTACATTACAGTGCTCTCTATTTACATTACAGCCTACTCATTACATTACAGCATACCCCAGTTACATTACAGCCCTCTCTACTTACATTACTTCACACTCCAGTTATTTACAGCACACTCTAGTTATATTAAAGCACACTCCAGTTACATTATGGCACATGCCAGTTACATTGCAGCACCTTAAGTTACATTACAGTCTGCTCCAGTTACATTGCAAATCACTCCAGTTACATTACACCGCACTCCAGTCACTTAACCGCATGCTCCAGTTACATCATTTCATACTCAAGTTACATTACAGCACACTCCGGTTACATTACATCACACTCCAGTTACCTTACAGGACACTCTAGTTACATCAGGCATGCTTGTTACATTATAGCACATGCCTGTAACATTACAGCACTCTCCCGTTACATTAGATTACAGCACTCTTCAGTTATATTACAGCAAACCCCAGTTATATTACAGCACTCTCCCATTGCATTGCAGCACACTTCTGTTACATTACAATGCATTACAGTTACATTACAGCACACTTCAGTTACATTACAACATGTTCCAGTTACTTTACAACACACTCAAGTTACAATACAGCACACTCCAGTTACATTATTGGACATTCTGGTTTGATTACAGCTCATCAGATACATTGCAACACACTGCTGTTACGTTACCCCATGCTCCAATTTCATTACAGTGCTCTCCAGTTTCATTACAACACAATAGTTTCATTTTAGTGCACTCGTTATATTACAATATACTCCAGTTATGTTACCACACACTTGTTACATTATAGTACATGCCAGTTACATTACAGCACACCCCAGTTACATTGCATCACACTCTTTCTATTAAATCATACTTCAGTTACATAACAAAATACTCCATTTATATTACAACACATTTGTTACATTACAGCACACTCCCGTTGAAATAGTGTACACTCCATTTACATCACAGTACACTCCAGTTACATAACAGAACACTCCTGTTACATTACAGCACGCTCCAGTAACATTACAGCAGGCTCATTACATTACTGCTCCCTTGTTACATTACAGCCTAATTCAGCTTTCTCCAGATACAGTACAGAAGTGTCCTGTTACATTACTACATGCTCGTTAAATTACAGCAAAGTCCATTTACATTACAGCACATTCATTACATTACAGCACACTTGAGTTATGTTACAACACACTCTAGTTACATTACAGCACACTCCAGTTACATTACAGCACACACATTACATTACTGCACACTGAAGTTACATTACAGCACTCTCTAGTTACATTACAGCAGACTCATTACATTACAGAATACCCCAGTTACAGTACAGCACATAGCAGTTACATTACAATACGCTCCAGTTACAATACGGCACATGCCAGTTATATTGCAGCACCTCAAGTTACATTACAGAACGCTCCAGTAACATTGCAAATCACTCCAGTTACTTAACCACACACTCCAGTTACATCAATTCATACTCCAATTACATTACAACACATGTTGGTTGCATTAAAACACATTCCAATTACATTACAACACATCCCAGTTAAATTACAGAACACTCCGGTTTGATTACAGCTCATCAGTTACATTACAACACACTGCAGTTACATTACCCCATACTCCAATTACATTACAGCGCACTCCAGTTTCATTACAACACAATAATTACATTTTAGTGCATTCGTTATATTACAATATACTCCAGTTACATTACAGCACACTCTTTATATTATAGCGCATGCCAGTTACATTACAGTACACTTCAGTTACATTACAACACACTCCAGTTACATTACATCACACTTATTTATTAAATCATACTTCAGTTACATTACAACATTCTCCAGTTAAATTACAATTCACTTGTTACATTATAGTATACTCCAGTATAGTATACTGTAAAGAACACTCCAGTTACATTACTGTGCACACCAGTTATATCACACCACACTTGTTACATTACAACACACTCCAGTAACATTACAGCACATTCCATTTACCATTTTTTTTTGGATCATGGGATGTGGGCGTTGCTGGCAGGGCCACCATTTATTGCCCATCCCTAATTGCCTTTGAGAAGGTGATAATGAGCTATCTTCTTGAACCGCTGCAGTCCGTGTGATGAAGGTTCTCCCACAGTGCTGTTAGGAAGGGAGTTCCAGGATTTTGACCCAGCGACAATGAAGGAACGGCGATATATTTCCAAGTCAGAATGGTGTGTGACTTGGAGGGGAACGTGCAGGTGGTGTTGTTCCCATATGCCTGCTGCCCTTGTCCTTCTAGGTGGTAGAGGTCGTGGGTTTGGGAGATGCTGTCAAAGAAGAAGCCTTGGCGAGTTGCTGCAGTGCATCCTGTGGATGGTACACACTGTAGCCACTGTGTGCCAGTGGTGAAGGGAGTGAATGTTTAGGGTGGTGGATGGGGTGCCAATCAAGCGGGCTGCTTTATCCTGGATGGTGTTGAGCTTCTTGAGTGTTGTTGGAGCTGCACTCATCCAGGCAAGTGGAAAGTATTCCATCACACTCCTGACTTGTGCCTTGTAGATGGTGGAAAGGCTTTGGGGAGTCAGGAGGTGAGTCACTCACCACAGAATACCCAGCCTCTGACCTGCACTTATAGCCACAATAGTTGTGGCTGGCCTAGTTAAGTTTCTGGTCAATGTGACCCCCAGGATATTGATGGAGGGTGATTCAGTGATGGTAACTGGAATGTGCTGTAAAGTAAATGGAGTGTGCTGTAATGTGACAGGTGTGCTGTAATACATTCTGATTACATTAAAACACACTCCAGTTACATTACAATACATTCATTTCATTACAGAACACTCCAGTCACATTACAGCACACTCCAGTTACAATACAGCACACTCATTACATTACCACACTCTCCAATTATCTAACTACATACTCCAGTTACCTCACAGCACACACCTGTTACATTACAGTGCAATTGTTATATTACTGCACTGTCCAGTTACATTACAACACTCTCCAGTTACATTACAGCACACTTGTTACATTGCAGCACACTCCAATTACATTGCAACAAACTCCAGTTACATTACAGCACATACCAGTTACATGACAGCACACTCTAGTTACATTACATTGCATTACAGTTACATTACAGCATACTCCAGTTACATTACAACATGCTCCAGTTACATCGGCAGCTGGCGAATTTAAATTCAATTAATTAATTAAATTCAATTAATTAAAATAAAAAATCTGGAATTAAAATACTAGTATCAGTAATGATGGCCATGAAACTACCGGATTGTCGTAAAAACCCATCTGGTTCACTAATGTCCTTTAGGGAAGGAAGCCTGCCGCCCTTACCCGGTCTGGCCGATATGTGACTCCAGACCCACAGCAATGTGGTTGATTCTTAATTGCCCTCTGAAATGGCCTAGCAAGCCACTCAGTTGTAAAATCTCGCTACGAAAAGTCATAATAAGAATAAAACCGGACGGACCACCTGGCATCGGACCACTAGGCACCGGACACGACAACGGCAAAACACCAAGCCCAGTCGACCCTGCAAGGTCCTCCTTACTAACATCTGTGGACTTGTGCCAAAATTGGGAAAGCTGTCCCACAGACTAGTCAAGCAACAGCCTGACATAGCCATACTTACAGAATCATATCTTTCAGCCAACGTCCCAGACTCTTCCATCACCATCCCTGGGTATGTCCTGTCCCACCGGCAGGACAGACCCACCAGAGGTGGCGGTACAGTGATATACAGTCAGGAGGGAGTGGCCCTGGGAGTCCTCAACATTGACTCTGGACCCCATGAAATCTCATGGCATCAGGTCAAACATGGGCAAGGAAACCTCCTGCTGATTACCACCTACCGTCCTCCCTCAGCTGATGAATCAGTCCTCCTCCATGTTGAACACCACTTGGAGGAAGCACTGAGGGTAGCAAGGGCACAAAATGTACTCTGGGTGGGGGACTTCAATGTCCATCACCAAGAGTGGCTCGGAAGCACCACTACTGACCGAGCTGGCCGAGTCCTGAAGGACATAGCTGCTAAACTGGGCCTGCGGCAGGTGGTGAGCGAACCAACACGAGGGAAAAACTTACTTGACCTCGTCCTCACCAATCTACCTGTCGCAAGTGCATCTGTCCATGACAGTATTGGTAGGAGTGACCATCGCACAGTCCTCGTGGAGATGAAATCCCGTCTTCGCCCTGAGGACACCATCCAACGTGTTGTGTGGCACTACCACCGTGCTAAATGGGATAGATTCAGAACAGATCTACCTCAAAACTGGGCATCCATGAGGCACTGTGGGACAACAGCAGCAGCAGAATTGTATTCCAGCACAATCTGTAACCTCATGGCACGGCATATTCCTCAGTCTACCATTACCAACAAGCCAGGGGATCAACCCTGCTTCAATGAGGAGTGTAGAAGAGCATGCCAGGAGCAGCACCAGGCGTACCGAAAAATGAGGTGCCAACCTGGTGAAGCTACAACTCAGGACTACATGCATGCTAAACAGCGGAAGCAACATGCTATAGACAGAGCTAAGCGATTCCACAACCAACGGATCAGATCAAAGCTCTGCAGTCCTGCCACATCCAGTCGTGAATGGTGGTGGACAATTAAACAACTAACGGGAGGAGGAGGCTCTGCAAACATCCCCATTCTCAATGATGGCGGAGTCCAGCACGTGAGTGCAAAAGACAAGGCTGAAGTGTTTGCAACCATCTTCAGCCAGAAGTGCCGAGTGGATAATCCATCTCAGCCTCCTCCCGATATCCCCACCATCACGGAAGCCAGTCTTCGGCCAATTCGATTCACTCCACGTGATATCAAGAAACGGCTGAGTGCACTGGATACAGCAAAGGCTATGGGCCCCGACAACATCCCGGCTGTAGTGCTGAAGACTTGTGCTCCAGAACTAGCTGCGCCTCCAGCCAAGCTGTTCCAGTACAGCTACAACACTGGCATCCACCCGACAATGTGGAAAATTGCCCAGGTATGTCCTGTCCACAAAAAGCAGGACAAATCCAATCCGGCCAATTACCGCCCCATCAGTCTACTCTCAATCATCAGCAAAGTGATGGAAGGTGTCGTCGACAGTGCTATCAAGCGGCACTTACTCACCAATAACCTGCTCACCGATGCTCAGTTTGGGTTCCGCCAGGACCACTCGGCTCCAGACCTCATTACAGCCTTGGTCCAAACATGGACAAAAGAGCTGAATTCCAGAGGTGAGGTGAGAGTGACTGCCCTTGACATCAAGGCAGCATTTGACCGAGTGTGGCACCAAGGAGCCCTAGTAAAATTGAAGTCAATGGGAATCAGGGGGAAAACTCTCCAGTGGCTGGAGTCATACCTAGCACAAAGGAAGATGGTAATGGTTGTTGGAGGCCAATCATCTCAGCCCCAGGGCATTGCTGCAGGCGTTCCTCAGGGCAGTGTCCTAGGCCCAACCATCTTCAGCTGCTTCATCAATGACCTTCCCTCCATCATAAGGTCAGAAATGGGGATGTTCGCTGATGACTGCACAGTGTTCAGTTCCATTCGCAACCCCTCAGATAATGAAGCAGTCCGAGCCTGCATGCAGCAAGACCTGGACAACATCCAGGCTTGGGCTCATAAGTGGCAAGTAACATTCGCGCCAGATAAGTGCCAGGCAATGACCATCTCCAACAAGAGAGAGTCTAACCACCTCCCCTTGACATTCAACAGCATTACCATCGCCGAATCCCCCACCATCAACATTCTGGGGGTCACCATTGACCAGAAACTTAACTGGACCAGCCATATAAATACTGTGGCTACGAGAGCAGGTCAGAGGCTGGGTATTCTGCGGCGAGTGACTCACCTCCTGACTCCCCAAAGCCTTTCCATCATCTACAAGGCACAAGTCAGAAGTGTGATGGAATACTCTCCACTTGCCTGGATGAGTGCAGCTCCAACAACACTCAAGAAGCTCGACACCATCCAAGATAAAGCAGCCCGCTTGATTGGCACCCCATCCACCACCCTAAACCTTCACTCCCTTCACCACCGGCGCACTGTGGTTGCAGTGTGCACCATCCACAGGATGCACTGCAGCAACTCGCCAAGGCTTCTTCGACAGCACCTCCCAAACCCGCGACCTCTACCACCTAGAAGGACAAGGGCAGCAGGCGCATGGGAACAACACCACCTGCACGTTCCCCTCCAAGTCACACACCATCCCGACTTGGAAATATATCGCCGTTCCTTCATTGTCGCTGGGTCAAAATCCAGGAACTCCCTTCCTAACAGCACTGTGGGAGAACTGTGACCACACGGACTGCAGCGGTTCAAGAAGGCGGCTCACCACCACCTTCTCGAGGGCAATTAGGGATGGGCAATAAATGCCGGCCTTGCCAGCGACGCCCACATCCCGTGAACGAATAAAAAAAAACAACACACCCCAGTTACATTACAACACTATCCAGTTACATTATTGCTCACTCGTTACACTAGAGCACACTCCAGCAATGTTGTAGCAAACTCCAGTTACATTACAGCACACTCCAGTTACATTACAGCACACTCTAGTTTGATTACAATGCATTACAGTTGCATTACAGCACACCCCAGTTGCATTTCAACATGCTCCAGTTACATTACAGCACACTCCAGTTACATTGCAGCACACATGGAATCCAGGGTGCCTTGGCACTTTGGATACAAAACTGGCTTCGTGGCAGAAGGCAGAGGGTGATGGTCGAAGGTTGTTTTTGTGACTGGAAGCCTGTGGCCAGTGGGGTACCACAGGGATCGGTGCTGGGTCCCTTGCTGTTTGTGGTCTACATTAATGACTTGGATATGAATGTAAAAGGTATGATCAGTAAGTTCGCTGATGATACAAAAATTGGTAGGGTGGTAAATAGCGAGGAGGATAGCCTCAGTCTGCAGGACGATATAGATGGGTTGGTCAGATGGGCGGAACAGTGGCAAATGGAATTTAACCCGGAAAAGTGCGAGGTGATGCACTTTGGAGGGACTAACAAGGCAAGGGAATACACAATGAATGGGAGGACCCGAGGCAAGACAGAGGGTCAGAGGGATCTTGGTGTGCAAGTTCACAGATCCCTGAAGGCGGCGGAACAGGTAGATAAGGTGGTAAAGAAGGCATATGGGATACTTGCCTTTATTAGCCGAGGCATAGAATATAAGAGCAAGGAGGTTATGATGGAGCTGTATAAAACACTGGTTAGGCCACAGCTGGAGTACTGTGTGCAGTTCTGGTCGCCACACTACAGGAAGGATGTGATCGCTTTGGAGAGGGTGCAGAGGAGATTCACCAGGATGTTACCAGGGCTGGAGTGCTTCAGCTATGAAGAGAGACTGGGAAGATTGGGTTTGTTTTCCTTGGAGCAGAGGAGGCTGAGGGGGGACATGATTGAGGTGTACAAAATTATGAGGGGCACAGATAGGATGGATACTAAGGAGCTTTTTCCCTTCATTGAGGGTTCTATAACAAGGGGACATAGATTCAAGGTAAAAGGCGGGAGGTTTAGAGGGGATTTGAGAAAGAACTTTTTCACCCAGAGGGTGGTTGGAGTCTGGAACTCACTGCCTGAGAGGGTTGTGGAGGCAGGAACCCTCACAACATTCAAGAAGCATTTGGATGAGCACTTGAAATGCCATAGCATACAAGGCTACGGACCAAATGCTGGAATATGGGATTAGAGTAGACAGGGCTTGATGGCCGGCGCGGACACGATGGGCCGAAGGGCCTCTATCCGTGCTGTATAACTCTATGACTCTATGACTCTATGACTTCAGTTATATTACAGCAAATTTCAGTTACATTAAAGCACACTCAAGTTACATTACTGTGCACACCAGTTATATCACAGCACACTTGTTACATTACAGCACACTCCAGTAACATTACAGCACATTACACTTACCTTACAGCACACTCATTACATTACAGCACACACATTACATTACTGCACACTGAAGTTACATGACAGCACTCTCCAGTTACATTACAGCACACTCCATTCACATTACAGTGCAAAAGTTACATTACTGCACATTGAAGTTACATTAAAGTGCCCTCTAGTTACATTAGAACAGACTCATAACATTACAGTATACCCCAGTTACATTACAGAACTCTCCACTTACATTACTTCACAACTCCAGGTATTTACAGCACACTCCAGTTACATCTCACAACAATCCAGTTACATTATAACACAATCATTACACTGCAGCACACTCACTACATTACAGCACACTCGTTACATTACAGCACACTCCAGCTACATGACAGAATGCACCAGTTTCATTGCCACACATTCTGGTTACATTACAACACACTGCAGTTACACTACAGTGTACTCGTTAAATTACAGTACACTCCAGTTACATTAAAGCACACTCAAGTTACATTACTGTGCACACCAGTTACATTATTGCAAATGCCAGCTACATTACAGCACATACTTGTTACATTACAGCACACTCCAGGTACATTACAGCACACTCTAATTACATTACATTGCATTACAGTTACATTACCGCATACTCCAGTTACATTACAACACACCCCAGTTACATTACAACACTCTTCTTTTATATTACGGCTCGCTCATTATATTACAGCACACTCCAGTTTCATTGCAGCAAACTCCAGTTACATTATAGCACACTCCAGTTACATGACAACATTCTCCAGTTACATTACAACACACTACAGTTACATTACAGCACACTCATTCTATTAAAGCATACTCCAGTTATGTTACAACATAATCCAATTACATTACAACACACTCATTACTTTACAGCATACTCCAGTTGAATTAGAGTACATTCCAGTTACGTTACAGCAAACTCCAGTTACAATATCGCACAGTTCATTAACATTACAGCATACTTCAGTTATATTCCCGCACATTCCTCTTCCATTACAGTGCACTCCAGTTATGTTACCTCATTTCTAATAACATTACTGAACTCTCCAATGATATTACAGTATGCTTTTTACATTACAGCACCCACGTTACTTTATAGCAAACTCCAGTTACATTGCAGCACTCTCCAGTTAAATTACAGTACATTTCAGTTGCTTTAAAGCACACTCAAGTTTCATTACAGTGCACAACAGTTATATTACAGCTCACTCCAGTAACATTACAGCACATTCCATTTGCATTACAGCACACTTGTTACATTACTGCACACTGAAGTTATATTACAGAGCTCTCTGGTTATATTACAACAGACTCATTACATTATAGCATACCTCAGTTACATTACTCTCCAATAACATTACGTCACGCTCCAGTTACTTACAGCACACTCCAGTTACATTAAACCACACTGCAGTTACATTCCAACAAACTTCAGTTATATAACAGCACACTCCAGTTACAACGCAGCACACTCCAGTTACATTGCAGTACACTCCAGTTACATCACAGATCACTCCAGTTACATTACAATGCAATCGTTACATTACAGCATGCTTGTTACATTACAGCACAATTGTTACATTACAGCACACTCCAGCTACATTACAGAAGGCACCAGTTTCATTACCACTCTGGTTACATTACAACACACAGCAGTTACACTAAAGTGCACTCGTTATATTACAGTACACTCTAGTTACATTAAAACACACTCAAATTACATTAATGTGCACACCAGTTATGTCACACCACACTTGTTACATTACAGCACACTCCAGTAACATTATAGCACACTCATTACATTATAGCATACCTGAGTTACATTACAGCACTCTCCAATTACATTACTTCACACTCCAATTATTTACAGCACAGTCCAGTTACATTAAAGCACACTGCAGTTTCATTACAACAAACTCCAATTACATAACAGCACACTCCAGTTACAACACAGCACACTCCAGTTACATTGCCGCGCACTCTAGTTACTTTACAGTAAACTCCAGTTACATTACTGTGCATATCGGTCATACCACAGCACACTCCAGTAACATTCCAGCATATTACACTTACCTTACAGCACACTCATTACACTACAGCACACACGTTACATTACTGCACACTGAAGTTACATGACTGCACTCTCCAGTTATATTACAGCACACTCTAGTTACATACTACACACTGCAGTTACCTTAGAGCACACTCCATTTACATTAGAGCACACACGTTACATGACTGCACAATGAAATTATATTACAGAGCTCTCTAGTTACATTTGAGCAGACTCATTACATTATAGCATACCCCAGTTACATTACAGCACTCCAATTACATTACGTCACACTCCAGTTACTTACAGCACACTCCAGTTACATTACAACAACCTCCAGCTACATAACAGCACACTCCAGTTACATTGCAGCACAGTCCAGTTACATTAATGTGCACACCAGTTATATCACTCCGCACTTGTTACATTACAGCACACTCCAGTAACATTGCAGCACATTATATTGCAACATACACGTTACCTTACAGCACACTCATTATATTACAACACACTCATGACATTACAGCACACACCAGTAACATTATTGCAAACACCAGTTACATTACAGCACACACCTGTTACATTACAGTGCACTCCAGTTACATGACAACACTCTTCAGTTACATTACAGCACATGCTTTACATTACAGCACCCACCAGTTACATTGCAACAAACTCCAGTTACATTACAACATACTCCAGTTACATTACAATACACTGCAGTTACATTATAACACACCCCAGTTACATAAAAACACTCTCCATTTACATTACAGCACACTCCTGTTTCATTACACAACACTAGTTACATTACAGTGCACTTGTTATATTACAATATGCTCCAGTTACATTACAATATGCTCATTACATTAATACACATGCCAGCTACATTATGGCATATTCCAGTTATGTTACAACACTCTTCAGTTACATTACAGCACATGTTTTACATTACAGCACCCACCAGTTACATTGCAACAAACTCCAGTTACATTACAGCTCATTCCAGTTACATGGCAGCACACTCTAGTTACATTATATTGCATTACAGTTACATTACAGCATACTCCAGTTACATTACAATATGCTTCAGTAATATTACAACACACCCCAGTTATATTACAACATTCTCCATTTACATCACAGCACATTCCTGTTTCATTATAACACACTAGTTACATTACAGTGCACTTGTTCTATTACAATATGCTCATTACATTAATACACATGCCAGCTACATTATGGCACAGTCCAGTTATGTTACAACACTCTCCAGTTACATTACAGCACACGCGTTATATTACAGCACACTCCACTTACATTGCAACAAGCTCCAGTTACATTACACCACACTCCAGTTACATGACAGCACACTCGGGAGGAGGAGGCTCTGTAAACATCCCAATCCTCAATGATGGCGGAGTCCAACATGTGAGTGCAAAAGACAAGGCTGAAGCGTTTGCAACCACCTTCAGCCAGAAGTGCCGAGTGGATGATTCATCTCGGCCTCCTCCCGATATCCCCATCATCACAGAAGCCAGTCTTCAGCCAATTTGATTCACTCCACTTGATATCAAGAAACGGCTGAGTGCACTGGATACAGCAAAGGCTATGGGTCCCGACAACATCCCAGCTGTAGTGCTGAAGACTCGTGTTCCAGAACTAGCTGCGCCTCTAGCCAAGCTGTTCCAGTACAGCTACAACACTGGCATCTACCCGACAATGTGGAAAATTGCCCAGGTATGTCTTGTCCACAAAAAGCAGGACAAATCCAATCCGGCCAATTACCGCCCCATCAGTCTACTCTCAATCATCAGCAAAGTGATGGAAGGTGTCGTCGACAGTGCTATCAAGCGACACTTACTCACCAATAACCTGCTCACCGATGCTCAGTTTGGGTTCCGCCAGGACCACTCGGCTCCAGACCTCATTACAGCCTTGGTCCAAATGTGGACAACAGAGCTGAATTCCAGAGGTGAGGTGAGAGTGACTGCCCTTGACATCAAGGCAGCATTTGACTGAGTGTGGCACCAAGGAGCCCTAGTAAAATTGAAGTCAATGGGAATCAGGGGGAAAACTCTCCAGTGGCTGGAGTCATACCTTGCACAAAGGAAGTTGGTAGTGGTTGTTGGAGGCCAATCATCTCAGCCCCAGGACATTGCTGCAGAAGTTCCTCAGGGCATTGTCCTAGGCCCAACCATCTTCAGCTGCTTCATCAATGACCTTCCCTCCATCATAAGGTCAGAAACGGGGATGTTCGCTGATGATTGCACAGTGTTCAGTTCAATTCACAACCCCTAAAATAATGAAGCAGTCCGAGCCGGCATGCAGCAAGACCTGGACAACATCCAGGCTTGGGCTCATAAGTGGCAAGTAACATTCGCGCCAGACAAGTGCCAGGCAATGACCATCTCCAACAAGAGAGAGTCTAACCACCTCCCCTTGACATTCAACGGCATTACCATCACCAAATCCCCCACCATCAACATCCTGGGGGTTACCATTGACCAGAAACTTAACTGGACCAGCCATATAAATACTGTGGCTATGAGAGCAGGTCAGAGGCTGGGTATTCTGCGGCGAGTGACTCACCTCCTGACTCCCCAAAGCCTTTCCACCATCTACAAGGCAGAAGTCAGGAGTGTGATGGAATACTCTCCACTTGCCTGGATGAGTGCAGCTCCAAAAACACTCAAGAAGTTCAACACCATCCAAGACAAAGCAGCCCGCTTGATTGGCACCCCATCCACCACCCTAAACATTCACTCCCTTCACCACCGGCGCACTGTGGCTGCAGTGTGTACCATCCACAGGATGCACTGCAGCAACTCGCCAAGGCTTCTTCGACAGCACCTCCCAAACCCGCGACCTCTACCACCTAGAAGGACAAGGGCAGCAGGCACATGGGAACAACACCACCTGCACGTTCCCCTCCAAGTCACACACCATTCCGACTTGGAAATATATCGCCGTTCCTTCATCGTCGCTGGGTCAAAATCCTGGAACTCCCTTCCTAACAGCACTGTGGGAGAACCGTCACCACACGGACTGCAGCGGTTCAAGAAGGCGGCTCACCACCACCTTCTCGAGGGCAATTAGGGATGGGCAATAAATGCTGGCCTCGCCAGCGACGCCCACATCCCGTGAATGAATTAAAAAAAACTCGAGTCACGTTACATTGCATTACAGTTATATTACAACATACTCCAGTTACATTACAATATGCTTCAGTTACATTGCAACACACCCCAGTTACATTACAACATTCTCCATTTACATTACAGCACACTCCTGTTTCATTACAACACACTAGTTACATTTACAGTGCACTTGTTATATTACAATATGCTCCAGTTACGTTACAGCATGCTTGTTACATTATAGCAGATACCAACAACATTACAGCACACTCAGTTACATTACAGCACACTCCTTCTATGAAAGCATACTCCAGTTACGTTACAACATAGTCCAATTACATTACAACAGAATCATTACTTTACAGCATACGCCAGTTGAATTTGAGCCAACTTGAATCTCACTCCAATTTCATTACAGCAAACTCCAATTATAATATCGCAAAGTTCATTAACATTACAGCACACTCCGGTTATATTCCCGCACGTACCTGTTCCATTACAGTGCACTCCATTTGCATTGCCTCATTTCTAATAACATTACTGCACACTCCAATGACATTACAGTATGCTTTTTACATTACAGCACCCTCGTTACTTTATAGCACACTCCAGTTACATTGCAGCACTCTCCACTTACATTACAGTACACTCCAGTTACGTTAAAGCACACTCAAGTTACATTACAGTGCACACCAGTAACATTAAAGCACATTACACTTACATTACAGCACACTCATTACATTACAGCACATATGTTACATTACTGCACACTGAAGTTATATTACAGAGCTCTCTAGTTACATTACAGCAGAATCATTACATTATAGCATACCCCAGTTACATTACAGCATTCTCTAATTATATTATTTCACACTCCAGTTATTTAGAGCACATTCCAGTTACATTTCAACAAACTCCAGTTACATAACAGCACACTCCAGATACAACACAGCACACTCGAGTTACACTGCAGCACACCCTAGTTACATTACATTACACTCCAGTTATATTAAAACACACTCCAGTTACATTACAGCATGTTAAACTTACACGTACATTACAGCACACTCATACGTTACAGCACACACATTACATTACTGCACACTGAAGTTATATGACAGCACTGTCCAGTTACATCACAGAACACTCCAGTTACATTAATGTGCACACCAGTTATATCACACCACACTTGTTACATTACAGCACACTCCAGTAACATTGCAGCACATTATATTGCAGCATACACGTACCTTACAGCACACTCATTATATAACAGCACACTCATGACATTACAGCACACACCTGTTACATTATTGCAAACACCAGTTACATTACAGCACACACCTGTTACATTACAGTGCACTTGTTACATTACCACACACTCCAGTTACATTACAACACTCTTCAGTTACATTACAGCACACATTTTACATTACAGCACCTACCAGTTACATTGCAACAAACTCCAGTTACATTACAGCTCACTCCAGTTACATGACAGCACACTCTAGTTGCATTACAGTTACATTACAATGCAATCATTACATTATAGCACCCTCGGTACATTACAGCACACTCCTTACATTACAGCAAACTCCAAATAAATTACAACACAGTCCTGTTACATTACTACATGATCATTTTATTGTGGCACACTCGTTATGTTACAACACACTCCACAGTTAACTTACAGCATATTCCATTTACATTACAGCACAAAAGTTACAATACTGCACGCTGAAGTTATATTATAGTGCTTTCTAGTTACATTACAGCAGACTCATTACATTACAGCATACTTGAGTTACATTACAGCACTCTCCACTTACATTACTTCACACTCCAGTTATCTAAGCACACCCTAGTTATATTAAAGCACACTGCAGTTACATTACAACAGACTGCTGTTACAATATCACACATATCAGTTACATTGCAGCACTTCAAGTTACATTACAGCATGCTCCAGTTACATTGCAAAGCACTCCAGTTGCTTAACCGCACACTCCAGTTACATCATTTCATACTCCAGTTACCTTGCAGAACATGCCAGTAACAATACAGCACACTCCCATTACATTACAATACTCTCAAGTTACATTACAGCACACTCATTCTATTAAAGCATATTTCAGTTACATTAGAGCACACTCCAGTTACATTACACTACACTCCAGTTACATAACAGCACACTGCAGATACATTACAGCAAACTCCAGTTATAATATCGAACATTTCATTCACATTTCAGCACACTGCAGTTACATTCCCGCACATTCTAGTTACATTACAGTGCACTCCAGTACCTCACTTTCTAGTTACATTACTGCACACTACTGTGACACTCACTATATTACTGCACCCTTGTTACTTTACAGCACAATCCAGTTACATTACAGCTCTCTCCTGTTTCATTACAGCAAAGTCCTGTTACATTATTGCACACTCGTTACATTACAGCAATGTCCATTACATTACACTGCACTCGTTACATTACAGCACTCTCCAGTTACATTACAGCAAACTCGTTACATCACAGCACACTCCAGTTTCATCACTGCACAATCCAGTTAAACTACAGCACACGTATTACATTACAGCACACTTGTTACATGACAGCTCACTACAGTTACATTACAGCACAGTCCGGTTGAATTACAGCACACTCCAGTTACATTACAGCAGGCTTGTTACATTACTGCTCCCCTTGTTACATTACTGCACAATTCAGCTACATTACAGCTCTCTCCAGTTACACTACAGCAAAGATCTGTTACACTACTGCACGCTCATTACATTACAGAAAAGTCCATTTACATTTCAGCAAACTCGTTACATTACAGCACACTCCAGTTACATTATTGCAAACACCAGTTGCATTACAGCACACACCTGTTACATTACAGTGCAATCGTTTTATTACCGCACACTCCAGTTACATTACAATATAGTCCATTTACATTACAACATGCTCATTACATTGCCGCATACTCCAGTTGAATTACAGCAAACTCCAGTTACAATATCGCACAGTTCATTAACATTACAGTACACTCCAGTTATATTTCAGCACTACCCAATTCCATTACAGTGCACTCCAGTTACATTACCTCATTTCTAATAACATTACTGCACACTCCAGTGACATTACAGTACACTCATTACATTACACTTGTTACTTTACAGCACAATACAGTTACATTATAGCTCTCTCCAATGTCATTACAGTATTGGCCTGTTACATTAATGTACAGTCGTTTCATTATAGCAAAGTACATTACATTACAGCACACTCGTTATATTACAGCACTCTCCAGTAACATTACATCACACTCGTTAGATGACAGCATACTTCAGTTTCTTCAGTGCAAACGCAGGTTACATCACCGCACACTTCAGTTACATCAATGCACAATCCATTTACACTACAGAGCATTCAATACATTACAGCACACTCGTTACATGACATCTCACTCCAGTTACATTACAGCACACTCCAGTTAAATTAGAGCACACTCCACTTACATTACAACAAACTCCAGTAACTTTACACCGCACTCATTATATTACAGCACACAGCAGATATATTGCAGTACACTTCAGTTACATTACTGCACATGCCAGTTACATTACAACACAATCCAGTTACATTACAACATGCTCATTACATTATAGCACACTAAACTTACAATACAGCACGCTCGTTACATTACAGCACACTCCAGTTGCAATACAGCACACTCGTTACATTACATTGAACTCCAGTTACATTACTGCACAATTCAGTTACAATACAGCACACTCCAGTTATAATACAGCATACTCATTACATTACAGTGAACTCCAGTTACATTAAAGGAAACTCCAGTTACTTTAGTGTGCACACCAATTATATTACAGCACACTTGTTACATTACAGCACACTCCAGTTACATTACAGCAGATTCCACTTACATTACAGCATGTACATTAAATTATTGCACACTGAAGTTACATCACAGCAGTCTCCAGTTACATTACAGCACACTTTATTTACAATACAGCACACTTGTTATATTACAGCACATTCCAGTTACATTTCAGAACACTCCAGTTACTTTACAGCACACTCCATTTACATTACGGCACACACATTACATTCCTGTGTATTGAATTTACATTACAGTGCTCTCTAGTACATTACAACAGACTCATTACATTGTAGCATATCCCTGTTATATTACAGCACTCTCCACTTACATTAGTTCAACCATTTACAGCTTACTGCAGTTACATTAAAGAACACTGCAGTTACATTACAACACACTCCAGTTACGTAACAGCACACTCCAGTTACAATACAGCACACTCCAGTTACATTACAATGCAATTGTTACATTACAGCACACTCATAACATTACAGCATGCTCCAGATAGATTACAACACATGACAGTTACATTACTACACTGTCATTACATTCCGGCACACTCATTACATCACAATGCACAGTAGTTACAATACAGCACACGCTAATTACATTACAACAAATTCCAGTAAATTTACAGCACACTCATTTTATTACAGAACACACCAAATATATTACACTACTCTCCAGTTATATTATTGCATGCCCCAATTACACTACAACATGCTCGAGTTACCTTACAACATGCTTGTTACATCATAGCACACTGCTGTTCCATTACAGCACACTCCAGATACATTACCACACACTCCTGTTACATTACAGCACACTACTGTTCCAATGCAGAGCACTAATTACATTACAGTACACTTCAGTTACATTAAAGCACACTCCAGTTATATTACTGTGCATGCCAGTTACATCACAGCACACTCATTACATTACAGCACACTCCAGTAACATTGAAGCACATTACACTTACCTTACAGCACACTCATTACATTACTACACACAGAAGATACATGACATCACTCTCCAGTTACATTACAGCACACTCCCATTACATTATTGTGCACACCAGTTATATTACAGCACACTTGTTACATTACAGCACATCACAGTTACATTACAGCATACTCCAGTTACCTTACAGCACACAGATTACATTATTGCACACTGAATTTACATTACAGCACTCTCTAGTTACATTACAGCAGACTCATTACATTGCAGCGTACCCCAGTTACATTACAGAACTCTCCACTTACATTACTTCACACTCCAGTTATTTACAGCACAATCCAGTTACATTAAAGCACACTGCAGTTACATTACAACACATACCAGTTACATAACAGCACAGTCCAGTTACAATGCAGCACACTCCAGATACATTGCAGGACACTCCAGTTACATTATCTCACACTTCAGTTCCATTATAGACAATTATTACATTTCAGCACACTCATTGCATTACAGCACATTCCAGATAGATTACAACACACTCCAGTTACATTACTACAGTCATTACATTGCAGCACACTCATTACATTACAACACACTCCAGTTACATAAGGCACTCTCCAGTTACATAAGGCACCCTCCAGTTACATTACAGAACACACCAGTTTCATTATCGCACACTCCGTTTACATTACAACACACTCCAGTTACATTACAACACTCTCATTACATTACAGAACATTCCAGTTACATTACCATAGACTCCAGTTACATAACTGCACAATCCTGTGACATTACAGCACACTCCAATTACAATACAACACACTCGTTACATTGCAGCACACTCCAATTGCATTATACCACACTCCAGTTGTATTACAACACACTCCAGTTACATTACAGCACTTCCAGTTGCATTACAGAACACTCCGGTTACATTACAGCACACTCCACTTACATTACCGAGCCCTCCATTTACATTACTGTGCACACCAGTTATATTACAGAACATTTGTTACATCACAGCACACCCCAGTTACATTACAGCACACCAGTTATTTACAGCACACTCCAAATACATTGCTACACACGCGTTACATTACTGCACACTGAAGTTACATTACAGCCCTCTCTAGCTATATTAGAGCAGACTCATTCATTACAGCATACCCCAGTTCCATTACAGCCCTTGCTATTTACATTTCATCACACTCCAATTACATCACCTCATACTCCAGTTACATTACAGCACACTCCAGTTATGTTAAACCACACTACAGTTGCATTACAACACACTCTAGTTACATTACAGCACACTCCAGTTACATTACAGCACACTCCATTTATTTACAGCACTCTCCAATTACATTACAACACACTCCAGTTACATTACTGCACACTCCAGTTACATTACAGCACACTCCAGTTACATTACTGCACACTCCAGTTACATTACAGCACACTCCAGTTACATTACAGCACACTCCAATTACATTACAACACACTCCAGTTACATTACAGCACACTCCAGTTACATTACAGCACACTCCAGTTACCTTACTGCACACTCCAGTTATTTATAGCACTCTCCAGTTATTTTCAGCACACTCCAGTTACATTACACCACACTTGAGCTATGTTGAAACCTGTGCCTTTTCCTTCAGGCTGGTCTGATAATATTCCTTATTATTGTAGCCATTAAATGTTGACTCACTGCCAGCACATCTGGGCTGAGGTGAGCCATTTCCTCAGAGGAAAACGAGGAAGCAATTGGGGTGGTTAATCGGTCCTGGAGTAGGGGTGGTGTGAAGGCCTGAGGATTGGTGGCAGAAAGGGATGGGAGGCAGTACTGAGAACTCAGCCCGATGTGTACTCCCCTTGTTGGGACTTGGTGTTGGAGCCTTTGCAGCAAGACTCAAGGTCGCCTGGATCCTACAGGATGAGGAGATTGAAGAGCATTTCAGCTCCAACCATCTTATCTTTTATGGGATCCCATCGATCTGTACACTGGGCTCCTCTCAGTGAAGCCTTGTCCCGTGTATCCTCTGGCTTGTGGTTTTATTAACACTCTGTGGATGTCCTGGTTTACATGGTGAAGAGTCAAAGCTCAATTACTGCCACACGGAGCAGGGAGATGCCAGAGTGCCATCTCGATCTGTGATGGGTTAGTCCCTCTGTGCCGGGGTATGGGGAGGTGTCCATCCATCACCCCTCTGCCCAGCCCAAAGACGGTCGTCGTTCCTGATAGCTGTCCACCGAGCCCTGCTGGAAAGAAAGGGTGTGACCAGAGGACGGAATGGAGCCTGGCATTGCTTGCATCCTCTTCATGGTTCAATAGGCACTGAGAGTGACTGTCAGGCTGTCAGTGACTTCAGGGCCCCGATTGTAGAGTGGAGGTGGGATGGCAGCATGGGAGGGGGGGGTGGCGATTGGGCGCGTGGGTAACCCGCCCAGTGAAATCTGTCCGTTTCCCACGTGATCGCGGGTAAATTGGTGCCACTTACCGTGGCTTCTGGGTTTGCCATCAGAAAGCTGCGCAGCGGGCGGACTGCGCACCCGCATCACAGGCTGCCAGCTGGAGGAGCTCTATTTAAAGGGGCAGTCCTCCAATGCTGCTCCTGGAGCAAACACCCACACAGCACAATGGAGCAGCCCAGGGAAAAGGCTGCTCCCAGATTTAGTGATGCCTCACTCCAGGTGTTACTGGATGGGGCCTTCAGCGACCGCTGTGACAGCAGAGGGCGATTCCTCAGAGGACCTGCCGGCCTCTGAGGGGGCACTGTCACATCTGAGCGAGCCATCCACCAGCGCAGATACTCACACCTCAGTGGGTCCCAGTCCGCAGTTAGTTGGGGTCACACATGGTGAGTCACCACACATATGTGAGCACGAGCAGACACTGGTGGCAGGGGCAGCTGTGGAGAGTCCGTGTCGGTGGGAGCACTCCTCTCCAGGCTCCGCTCAGCTGGACACAGATACTGAACCCTGGGGGTCATCCTTTAAAAGGAGAATGATCGAGGGGCAGCAGCACATTTGCGAGGTGCTGGAACAGGTGCCACGTGCACTCTCCACAATCGCGCAGAGGATGGAGGAGTCCAACTCCTGCATGAGTGGAATGATGACACAGGTACAGGAGGGGATCTCTGGGAATCTCTGAGATACTGTCACAGGGACGTGAGGGCATCTCTGAGATAGTGTCACGGGTAAGTGCGGGAATGTCTGCGATGGAGGGAAGGCTAGCCTCCATGGAGCTTCAAGCACGGCTCATAAACGAGTCCATTCAGGCCCTGACAAAGGCCGTTCAGACTCACAGTGAACAACATTCTGCCGCCTTAAACACTCGCCTTACAAGGCTTCACACATGTTCTCCAAACTGTCGTCCAGCAGGGTGGTAGGAGTGATGTGGGCCTGGCCCAGGGGAGGGATGATGGCAAAAGGGACATGGAATTGAGGATGCCACTCAAAGTGCCCCCACGTCTCACCCGTTGCCCCCCTCTCAACCAGTACCCGCAATGCTGCCTCCTCTCCAGGTGGTCGAGTCTGCCCCTGCACAGGTGCAGGTGGAGGAGTCTTTGGAGGGGCCCTCATGGGCACCAAAACCCAGAGGGCGTAGGCCCAAAGCATCTAATCGGTCAGGGCATGAACAAGAGTAACCTGCCACTACCTCTGCTGCAGTCACAGGGGATGCACCACGTAGGAGTAGTCGGAAGCGAAAGGTGAAGGTTTTGTGAGCACGAAGGGGATGCACAAGGGTGTTTGACGGTTTGTCATGTCTTTTATTTATATTTCCTTTTGTTAAACTCACATTAAATATTATTATTGTCACCACTACTGCCACGTCTTGCCCATTCTTGACTGGTTTCTGTAATAAGTCCCTTTCATGAGGTTCACCATAAACGGTGACACTTGATGCCACCCATTGGGTCACTCTAGAGTGGGTGTATGTGTAGTTGAAGGAGTGTTTTGTGCGGGGTGGGGGCACTGGTGTGGGCGCTGCTCTGTCCAGGTGGTGAGGACTGGACTCTTCACACTGTCTGACGTTAGGAGAACTGTTCACATATCAGTGACTCCCTGGCCTCACAAGCAGCCAGGTGAGCCGCTGTTCTGCCCGTGGGTTGCTCCTGTTCCTGCTCCTCCTCCTCCTCCTCCTCCTCCTCAATGTGGATGCCAGATGTGGATGGGGCCTCCTCCAGCGGCACCCCTCTCTGTTTTACCATATTGTGCAGGGCACAACACATGACTATAATGCGACCCACTCTGTCTGGTGCATATTGAAACGCTCCCCCAGAACGATCAAGGCACCTGAAGTGCATCTTGAGCAGCCCTATAGCATGCTCAATTGTAGACCTGGTGACGATGTGGCTGTCGTTATATCGACGCTGTTGCTCAGTGATGGGGTTCCTCAGAGGTGTCATGAGCCATGTGTGCAGGGGGTATCCCTTGTCCCCGAGGAGCCAGCCCTTGCGGGTGTTCGGTGCGTACAAGAGGGGCAGGATGTTGGACTCCCAGAGGATGAAGGAATTGTGGCAGCTGCCAGGGCATCTGGGGCACACGTGAAGGAATCTCTTGTGGTCTCAAACGAGCTGAGTGTTGATGGAGTGATAGTCCTTCCTGTTGATGAACAGTCCTGGCTCGTGTGGAGGTGCTCGTATTGCTATATGGGTGCAATCGATTACACCCTGCACCCGTGGGAAGCCAGACACAGTGTGGAATCCCACTGCCCTCTCCGTCTGGCTGAGGTCGTAGTGCGAGGCCCTGCGAAACAAGCCATCGGTGACCTGCCTTAAGCACTTGTGTGCAGGCGACTGAGAGACCCCGGCGATGTCCCCGGTGACACCCTGGAATGATCCGGAGGCGAAGAAGTTGAGGGCAGTGGTCACTTTGACAGCGACAGGTAGGGAAATGCTGCTCGGCCGGGAGCAGCTCAGTATGAAGGAGGCTGCAGATGTCCGCGACCACCTGGTGACTGACTCTGAGCCTCCGTATGCACTGCTCCTCAGAGAGGTCCAGGAAGCTGAGCCTCGGTCTGTAGAACCTGTGGCGAGGGTAGTGCCTCCTGCGACTTCGCTCTCTCTGTTGTTGCCCTCCGTGCTGTTGTGCAGGTGCCTGTGGTGCAGCACTGTGTTGTGGAGCTCCACGTGGCGGAGGTGGACACCGTGCCTGGTGAGGATGGTGATGTTGCTCGTCCTTGGATGTAGTGGTGAATGCAGCCATGGTGACCCCCCAACCTGACGGTGTGAGTCTGAGGGGGTGCGCAAAGTTGGTAAATGTGCTTGCACAGCAGAGTTTTGGGTGGAAAGTAAGAATTTTGAGTGAAAACACAAAGGTGTTGCAGCCAAAACTTTGTCTGAAGTGACAGAGTGCCCTGCTGCAATAAATGACGTTTTCCCCCCAACTGTCAAATAATCCTTCGCATCTCGCACTGGCTGCGGACTGAAACACGTCTGCTCCAACAGGGAGTGTTTCCCACAGCACGGGAAACACGCTGGGGATCCTTCAAAATCGCACCCCTGCCAAAATGTCGAGTCAATCAGGTATCTCAAGTACTTTAACTATCTGACAAACTATGTAAATTAGCATCCCGCCGGCTTTAATTTCCGGTGGGATTCCCGCATGCGGGAGCTGCGCGCACACCCGGACACGTCACTGGGGAGTCAGCAGGTTGGAGACGGGCTCCGAACCCGCTCCAGATTTCTATGATTTTCGGAGCCCCCTCTGCCCCCAACGTACCCTCTCCGCCATTTGAAAATCGGCCCCCAGGTGTGGGGGAGAGACCTGGAATTGGGGGAAAGCACATTTAACAAAAAAGTAACATACTTCCTGGTGATTGACTGAATGTGTCAAAGGGTTTTGCAAGGGCCATGCACAGCAAGATCCCAAACCCTGTGTGAATTAGCAAAACTCATCGAATCATAGAGCACAGAAGGAGGCCATTTGGCCCATTGTGCCTGTGCCGGCTCTTTGACAGAGCTATCCTACTTTTGCTAACAACTGTATGAACAGAGGCGGCACCAGTTTCCTGAGATTTCTGGAGAGGGGGAATGGGACTAACGGGATTGTTCTTACAAAGAGCCGGCACGATGGGCCGAATGGTCGCCTTCTGTGCTGTAACTGTTCTATGATTCTATGATATCGAGGGAGCTGAGAGTGGAGCTGAGAAACGGCCAGATTCAACAGGAGCAACAGGATTGGGCGCTAATCCTTTGGACATTCACACTCATGAGAGAGCTTTGAGCCCATTATTCAATTATCACCATCGCTCACAGGGAGAAGAACTGCCGCAAGCAAAGTGAGAAGAGGCTGAATTGTTAACAAGCCACATGTAGAGGTGATGGATAAGTGAGGTGTGTGGTGGGGGTGGAAAGAGCTGCCCAGGGGTGCAGGCCTCATTTTCGAGTGGCAAAGGACTAGCAGACAGTGGCATTCGGTCTCTCGCTACCCATCTCCTCCCCCTGTCCCATTCACTCTCCTCCTCCTCCTTTCTCTCCCATTTCCTTCCCTCCCCTCTCCCCTTTGCTTCCTTTTCCCTTACCCCACAGTTTACTCCCCCCTCATTGTCCTATATCACCCCTCCATTCACTATCCTCTCACTGTCCCATTGTGCCCTTGTGTGCTCTCCATCACCTCCCCTCCTTATTAGCTATCACCTTCTGCTACATGTCCCCTCCCTTTACCCCATGTCACCCACCAATCATCCCCAAACCCCAATCCTTGCTATCTCCTCTATGTTGCCTCTCTTTCTCTGCTTTTTGCCTTATCCCTTTGTGCATCTTTATCCCCATTCCATCCCCCTATTGCCTCTGTATTCCGCTGTCGCTCAGTGGGTATCACTTTTGTCTCTGAGTCAGAAGGTCGTGGGTTCAAGTCCATAATCTAAGCTGACTTTCCCAGTCCCGTACTGAGGGAGTGCTGCACTGTTGGAGGTGCTGTCTTTCAGATGAGACATTAAACTGAGGATCCTTCTGCCCTCTCAGGTGGATGTAAAAGATCCCATGACACTATTTCGAAGAAGAGCAAGGGAGGTGTCCTGGCCAATATTTATCCCCCAACCAACATCACTAAAAATAGATTAGCTGGTCATTTATCACATTGCTGTTTGTGGGATCTTGCTGTTCACAAATTGGCTGCCATGTTTCCTACATTACAACAGTGACTACACTTCAAAAGTACTTCATTGGCTGTGAAGCGCTTTGGGATGTCCTGAGGTCGTGACAGGCGCTATATAAATGCAAGTTCTTACTATTTCTTACACTGATGGAAGAAGGATGGCACAGTAATGTGGCAAAGAATTATAGGTTATTGAATTTAAAGTTGAGTCGGCAAACTTGGCACCCTGAGAGTGCCACAAGAGTTCGGATGTTTTGAGGGCACATTACATGGTGGGTCCTCTGCCAATCCCAGAGCGCCATGTGCATGGTAGGCCTCAGGCCTCTGCTGGGAGATGGCACCTAGTGGACGGCTGCCGTTGAGTTATAGGCCCTGCCTATCCCATGGACGACTGTGGATATCAAAGCCGTAATGTTCTGTGGGACTGGAGTGCCACACGGTGATGAGCAGGCCCATGATGTGAAGCTGCCAAGGTCTGTGATCTGTTTACTTGTGTCAGCTCTAAGCACGTTCACCTAAGGACATGCCTGCCTGTTCTGTTCACCAGCTGTTCCCTAACAGCTGGCAGACAATAAGTGCAATACTTCCAGAAAACTACTCCCCGACAAGCCCACTCATTCGCTGATAATCTTTGACCTGAATATGAAAGAAAACCAAGGCCAGACTCTCCAAACAATGAGCAGGAGCCAAAGTATTTGGACTAGTTTTGTAATATTTAATTCTTCTTATCTATGTTGTTGGTAGAGTTTACTTGAGTTCTTCACTTTCCACTTCTTTAATCTGTGGCTGGAACATAGGAACTGGAGAAGGCCATTCAGCCCCTCGAGCCTGTTCCACCATTCAAATAGACCACGGCTGATCTGTATCTCAACTCCATTTACCCTCCTTTGCTCCCTTTCCCTTAATACCCTTACCTAACAAAAATCTACTGATCTCAGTCTTGAAAATTTCAATTGACCCCCAGTCTCAACAGCTAGGGAGAGAGTTCCAGATTTCCACTCCCCTTTGTGTGAAGGAGTGTTTTCTGACATCACCCCTGAACGGCCTAGTTCTAATTTTAAGGTTATGCCCCCTTGTTCTAGACTCACCCACCAGAAGAAATAGTTTCTCTCTATCTATCCTATCAACTCCTCTAATCATCTCAAACATCTCAATCAGATCACCCCTTAATCTTCGATACTCAAGGGAGTACAAGCCGAGTCTTTGCAACCTGTCCTCATAATTTAACCCTCTAAGCCCTGGTGTCATTCTGGTGAATCTGCACTGCCCCCTCTCCAAGGCCAATATATCCTTTCTGAGGTGCGATGTCCAGAACTGAACACAGTCTCCAGATGGGGTCTGACCAAGGATCTGTACAATTGATGAAGCATCACTTCCTCCCCTTTGTATTCCAACCCTCTTGAGATAAAGGCCAACATTCCATTAGCCTTTTTTGATTGCTTTTTGTACCTGTCTACTAGCTTTTAGTGGTTTGTGTACTTGGACTCCCAAATCTCTTTGCTGCTCCACAATTCCTAGTCTCTCCCCATTTATAAAATATTCCAATTGTTTGCCAGTTGCATATTTCAATTCTGTTCACAGAGAAGTAGGAGGCCCTCGAGTCTGAACACTCTGAGATGCCCATAGCGAGAGCGCAGTGCACTCGAGTTTCTCAGAGATTAACATGGAACCCAAGGCATGTGCTGAATTTCTGGTACCTTCAATGTGATGTAACTTGTGGCCAAAATGTCAAACTTTTGCAATCCAATTTTGGTTGACACGGCTTTCCGTAGATGGCCATGCCTTCGCTCCCTGTCATTTTCCACATATATCTGCTTCGTACCCCAGTTGCAGAAAGCAGAGTGAGCCTCACCCCCCACGCCCCGCACTGATTTTTCAGCAAATCTGGGACTGTGCTGTACTCCTGCTTCCCCATTGGCTCGTCCGTCATGGGGAACAGGCCCCACACTCCGCAATTCTCTCTCTAAATCCCTAAGCCCCTCCTCCAGCACCTCCTTTAAGACCTTCCTTAAAACCCATCACTTTGACCAAGTTTTGGTCGCCCTTCCTAATATCTCCTTCTTTGGTGTGCTGCACTGTCGGAGGTGCTGTCCTTCAGATGAGACGTTAAACCGAGGCCCCATCTTATATCACCAGACGACATTACATCACCGCACGACATTACATCACCATACGGCATTACATTACTGTATGACATTATATCACTGTTTGTCATTACATCTTCCTACGACATCAAATCATCATACACCGTTACATCACCATATGACATTATATCAGTGTACGACATTGCATCATCATACGCTGTTACATCACCATTCGACATTACATCACCATAACACATTACATCACCATACATTACATCACCGTATGACACTACATCACCATTCGACATTACATTACCATATGACATTATATGACTGTACGACATTACACCATCATATGCTGTTACATCACCACACAACATTAAATCGCTGTACGGCATTACATCACCCTACGATATTTCATCACCATACACCATTACATCACTATATGACATTACATCAGTGTACGACATTGTATCATCATACGCTGTTACATCACCATACGACTTACATCATCATATGACATTACATCACGTACGACATTTCATCACCGTTGAACATTACATCACCCTATGACATTACATCACCCTATGACATTACATCACCATATGACATTACATCATGATGCGACATTACGCCACCGTACGACATTGCATTACCGTTGGACATTACATCATTGTCCGTGTTACATCACCATACAACATTACATCACCGTAAGGCAACACATCATCATACGGCATCACATCATCATATGACATTACATCATCGGATGACATTACATCATCATAAGCCGTTACATCACTGTAGGACATTACATCCCCATTTTTCAGTGTTGAAGAAACAGAAGGGAAAGTTTGAGATTAAAACACTTGGGAAATTCAGGCTACATTTGCCATATCTTAGAAAGAAATATATACCTTCGTTCATGAATTCACGGTGGGCTTAAGGAACATCTGCGGAGTTATCAGGGAAATACTACTTTATCTATATTTTGGAATAATAAATGTGGTGCGCACTATTTAGATTTCTCTCAGAGAGAACCCCTCTGATTCACACCTGTTGAGATCAAAGCTTTGTCATGTTTTCTCTACGCAGGCCGCAAGAAGAGGTTGAGAACTCCCTTCAAAGGGACACTGGCCTTGGGGGTCCTTGGCCTGCTTGAAGGTGCCTCCCCTTCTTCAATCTGAAAGCTTCAAAAGGACTGAACAAGTCTTATACTCCCATTCATGGAAAATAAGGAAAGGAAAAAAGGCCTTGATTGTTGAATTCTCACCTAAAGGCCTGAAGTGGTGGGTCAGTCAGCATCCGTTTGCTCCTTACAGATGCTAACTGGCCTGCTACTTTATTTCAGGCACTTCCTATTCCCAGTTCACATACCTTGATTCCTCTGACCCTCCCCTTGCTGGTCTTCCATCGCCCACCCTTCCTGAGCTCCGACTTCAAAACTTGCCCAAATGGCAGCCGCCTCTCTCCTTGCACGTTGCTGTCACGCTCACTGACCAGAGGACAAATGAGTGACTGTCTGAGGAGGCGGGAAAGGCTGGAAGGAAACATGGGAACAGGAATGTCCAGAGCAACATTCGCTCTCCAACAGATATGAAGCTGTAGCTTCCTGTGGGGAAGATGAGGACTCTGGGCAGGGCCATCAATTATATATCAATGGCACCGTCAAACCGGAGATGGTTCACAACTAGAAATGCAGTAGTGATGGGGATTCGATAATTAGAGGGGCTGACACAATCTTCTGCAGTCCAGACCGACAGTCCCGGATGGTTTGTTGCCTCACAAGTGCTAGGTTGAGGACATATTACATAGACTGGAAAACACTGTGCGAAGGGAGAGAGAACAATCAGTTATTGTGGTTCATGTGGGAGCCAATGTATGTAAAGAGGGGCCTGAAATCCTGCTTTAATGTAGGAGATTAGGAAACAGGTTTAGGAGCAGCACCACACAGGTAGTAATAGGAACACAGGAACAGGAGCAGGCCATTCAGTCCATCAAGCCTGTTCCGCCATTCGATGAGATCATGGCTGATCTGTATCTTAACTCCATCCACCCACCTTGGCTCCATATCTTGGCGAGCAAAAATCTATCGATCTCAGATTTAAACTTATTAATTGAGCTCGCATCTACTGCTTTTTGTGGGAGAGAGTTCCACATTTCTACCGCCCTTTGTGTGAAGAAATGTTTCCTAACTTCTCTCACAATGACCTGGCTCTGATTTTAAGGTTATGTCTCCTTGTCCTAGACTCCCCCACCAGCGGAAAAAGTTCCTCTCTATCTACCCCATTAATACCCTATATCTCTAACCCTTGGAGCCTTGGTTACTTACCCAGCCATGCGCTAGAATAGGGAAGGACAGGAAAATCAAGACAATCAATCCGTGGCTAAAGGTGGAGTGTCAGGAAGAGAGATTCCACTTTGTTGGACATTAGCACCAGCTCTGGGACAGATAGGAGCTATTCCGTACGGTTGGGCTGCATCTCAACAGGCAGTGGGCTCACGTACTGAATAAATGATTAAATAGGGAGGTGATAAGATATTTAAACTAGGAAAGGGGGTGGCTGGAAAAGAAAACCAACCAGGATCAGCTAATGGTGAAGGGAGAAATAGATGAGGATCTTATTCATACAGAAAACCATTTAGCAAAAGGGATACGGAGTAGAGGAATAAAATAAAATGGACTGGTTATATACGGGGAAAAGGCTGAAGTAAAGGTCGGAGGGAGCTCAGACCGAAAAACCATAGGAAAAGGAATAGAGTCTGAAAAAAAGTAATAAAAAGGTTAAATGTGTGAATTGCAGTGCGCAGAATGTGGGAAATAAACTGGGGAACTGGAAAGAATGATTTTCCAGGAAGTTCCAGACTTAATATCATTAACAAAAACCCCTGGCTACAATCTGGACAGGAATGGAAAATGAAGATATCGGGGTAGATTATATTTAGGGGGGATAGAAAAGATAAGAAAGGAGGAGGGGTGGCAACATTGGTAATAAACGATAAAACATGCTGTAGAGAGGGTGATGTAGACAAGGGGGGGGGGATAGAGAGAGTCCGCATGGCAGGAGCTAATGAGAGTCCATTAGTTGGACTGTATTTCAGAGCTCCAAATTTTGGGGAAAGAAATCAAAAAGGAAATCTACAGTCAGATTAGGGAGATGAGAGGAAGGATAAAATGATTGTTCTGGGAGATTTTAATTATCCACTTATCAATTAGAACATGAGAACATAAGAAATAGGAGCAGGAGTAGGCCATACGGCCCCTCGAGCCTGCTCCGCCATTCAATCAGATCATGGCTGATCTTCGACCTCAACTCCACTTTCCCCCTGATCCCCATATCCCTTGATTCCTTTAGAGTCCAAAAATCTATTGATCTCAGCCTTGAATATATTCAATGACTCAGCATCCACAGCCCTCTGGGGTAGAGAATTCCAAAGATTCACAACCCTCTGAGTGAAGAAATTCCTCCTCATCTTAGTCCGAAATGGCCGACCCCTTATTGGGCAGAGGGGGAGTAAATGGAGGAGGGGAATAGAATTCCTGCACTGTGTACGGGACTCCTTCCTCGAGCAGTGTGTTGGTCAGCCTACAAGGGTGGAGGTGTTGCTAGATCTGGTTCTGAGCAGTGTGATAGTTCGTGTAGGTGAACTCAATGTGGGAGAGCACACGGAGAGTTAGTGATCACAGTACAATCAGGTTTAACATCCAACTAGAAAGGGGAAAAGTCAGTATTAAAACTCAAACACCAGATTGGATTAGGGCAGATTGTAGAAATATGAGGAGTGAGCTGAGGTGAGATGAGGGTGGAAGGAGAAATTAGTACAGGACCGTAGAGCAACAGTGGGATGTTTGTAAAAAAGAGATGGAAAAGGTGCAGAATATGTACATTCCATTAAAAAAGGAAAGTACCAGTAGTTTCAGGGTGCCGTGGATAAGTAGGCCTCGATTGTAACCCGCCCACAATGGGCGAGAAAGGGTGGGGGAGGGAGTTGAAATATCGGAATCGCACAACTCGACCCCAAGCTGTCATTTATGCTCCCGCTGCCATTTTAACGGCACGGATTATCGGGGCCGACGAATCTCCCGCTGTGGAGAGGCAAGAGGCTCATCGACGTATTTAAATCGGGGTCATACAATGGAATTTGGAGCCTGAATTGAATTTAACCAGTGGAGCACAGGTTACCAGAGGGTCAGGAACGTGGCCAGGGAAACGGAGGTGAGTTGGTCGCCATTTTATCGGGGTAGTTAAAGGTCAGGAGGCCTGAGGGGTGTAAAGTTGCAGCACTCACAGGTCTTTCCTCAGTTTATTGTGGGCTTGGTGAGAGAGTTATTTGGGGACTTTAGAGAGAGAGAGAGGTCATGATGGAGCGGGCCACGGCTGCTCTCGATTGGACTGAGGAAGAGGAGGAGAATGAGGATCACCAGCAGCAAGGGCGTGCTGTGGAGGGAGCTGCAGGTGGCCAGCAGAGAAGGGAGCAACAGAGGGGACAAGCTCACAGAAGGTCCTACACGGTGGTAGCACTCTCGCCTCTGAGTCATTAGGTCATGGGCTCAAGCCCCACTCCAGGGATTTGAGCACAAAATCTAGGCTGATACTCCAGTGTAGTACTGAGGGAGTGCTGCACTGACGGGGGTGCCATCTTTCAGATGAGACGTTAAACCCAGTCTGCCCTCTCAGGTGGACATAAAAGATCCCATGGCACTATTTTGGAGAAGAGCAGAAGCAGTCTCCCCAATGTCGTGGACAATATTTATCCCTCAACAACATCATTAAAAATAAACAGTTTGATCATTTGCCAATTACCTTAAATCTGTGTCCTCTGGTTACCTACCCTTCAGCCAGTGGAAACATTTTCTTCTTATGACCCTTCATGATTTTGAAAGTCTCTATTAAATCGGCCCTCAATCTTCTCTGCTCTAAGGAGAACAACCCCAGCTTCTCCAGTCTCTCCACATAACTGAATTCCTTCATCCCTGGCACCATTCTGATAAATCTCTTCTGCACCCTCTCTAAGGCCTTGACATCCTTCCTAAAGTGTGGTGTCCAGAGGCCACACCAATGTTTTATAAAGGTTTAGCATAACATCCTTGCTTTTGTACTCTACGCCTCTGTTTATAAAGCCCAAGATCCCATATGCTTTTTTAACAACCTTCTCAACTTGTCCTGCCACTTTCAAAGCCATTTGTACATTTATCCCCAGGTTTCTCTGTTCCTGCGCTCCCTTTAAAATTGTACCATTTAGTTTTTATTGCCTCTCCTCATTCTTCCTACCAAAATGCATCACTTCACACTTCTCTGCGTTAAATTTCATCTGCCACGTGTCTGCCCATTTCACCATCCTGTCTATGTCCTCCTGAAGTCTGTTACTATCCTCCTCACTGTTTACTACATTTCCGAGTTTCATGTCATCTGCAAACTTTGAAATTATGCCCTCTATACCCAAGTCCAGGTCATGAATATGATCACGAGGGGACAAATGGAAGAGGGGTGTGACTAGGAAGAGGCGATCAGGAAACAGAGGCTGGGGAATATTTGGACTGAGCTGCAAGGGAGGTGACGAGGCTGGTAACATCAATAATTGGAAGGGAGAGTTAGACAAGCATTTAGTGAGAAAATCAGCTGAGAGATATCGGCTGGGAGCTGTGCTCTCTGGTTTGGAACTATGAGGACGGGCGATGACTGAATCCTTCTCATTTTGGTCCTGTGCTTTCCTGTGTTGCTACGTGTGCTGCTCCCTGGTGTGGTTGCTATGCGATTTCCTGGTTGCTATGCTGCGCCCTGGACCGGTTGCCAGTCTGCACTGTGGTTGCCAGGCTGGACCCTGGTTGCTATGTCGCACCCTGGTTGCTATGCCAAGCCCTGGTTGCTATGCTGGGCCCTGGTTTCTATGCCATGCCCTGATTTCTATGCCGGGCCCAGGTTGCTATGCCGGGCCCTGGTTGCTATGCCGGGCCCAGGTTGCTATGCCGGGCCCTGGTTGCTATGCCGGGCCCAGGTTGCTATGCCGGGCCCTGGTTGCTATGCTGGGCCCTGATTTCTATGCCGTGCCCTGATTTCTATGCCAAGCCCTGGTTGCTATGCCGGGCCCAGGTTGCTATGCCGGGCCCAGGTTGCTATGCCGGGCCCTGGTTGCTATGCCGGGCCCTGGTTGCTATGCCGGGCCCTGGTTACGATGCTGCTCGATTACCCTCAGCAATGCTGCTTTTTCAGGCAGCTGAATTTTGCAGCCATTCCTTTTCTAATGAACCTATAAGCAGACACTGAGTGTCCCAGTGTCATTGAATAAAAACCTAACAAAAGTGCCCCCTTTTTAAAGGGGCATAACTAATAAAGAACTTAAGCAAAAACAAAGGAAACTTATGAACTTAAATAATGATATTATTCGCATTATCCACCAGGCCCTCCAGTCCCTGCGGTGCCCACTAGTCACGGAAAGCCTCAAGCGTAGCGGCAGACACCGTGTGCTCCCTCTCCAGGGCCACCCGGGCCGAGTCCAGCCTGGACCTGTAGATGGCCACCATGGTCAGGCCCAGGAGCAGACCCATGAGGTGGTCCTCTGACTTACCCGCCCATCTCCGCACTGGGTGGCCAAAGATCAGGAGCGTGAAGAGCAGCCCCTTCAAATATTGGAAGAGGGGCTACAAACTCTGACAATCTGTGTACACGTGAAACACGGACTCATCCAGGCCGCAGAAATCACAGGTGGCCTGGGAGCCCGTGAAATGGTTCAAAAGCCCTGTTTGTTGGTACTGCCGTGTGCAACACTCTCTACCCCAGATCTCCAATGGTGCAGGGGAGGACTCCCACGTAGAGAGCCCTCCACTGGGGACCCCGCCTCTGCCGGACGGGGAGATGGTTCATTAGAGCGTGTCCGGGCGGGAGACGAGGGCGAGGAAGTGGACCGTGTGCAGGAGCAGCCCGTACAGGAAACCCCTCCGCACAGAATGAACTGGCACAGAGGGGATTTACGAGAGACGGCTCAAGTTGTGAGGCGCAGCCCCCCATGGGAGGTTTCGGGGCCTGGTGCTGATGAGAAATTCCGTCCGTACGGGGGGTCAGATCGGACGGGATCACTCCATACGTTCAAGCCTACTTGACACACCGAGTGGAGTCAGGGCCGAGTGTGACCTTTAGCGCCTCGATGGCTTTGGCCGTGGACTGGACAAGGTTTCGGGGCATCCAGCGACATCAGCCCGCTGCTCCGCCATCCAGGACGGCCCTGACTCTGGTCTCCAGCGCAAACCATCTCGGAGGCTCCTCAAAATACTGGCATCGCTGCAGCTACAGTCAGAGCCTGGATGCAGAGTCACACCAGCACCCGACTGCCCTCCCTATGCGTGAGATTCAGGACCGCAGCAGCGACCCGGTGCATCCTTTTGCCCCAGAAGAAGTCGACGAGCTTCCTCTGAATCTTGGCGACAAATTCAGAGGGAGGGATCAAAGTGACTAACCGGTACCACAGCATTGCGGCCACCAGCTGGTTTATGACCAGCACTCGACCCCTGGAGGACAGCGATCGGAGCAGTCCTGACCAGAGCCCTAGGCCAGCCGTGACTTTGGGCTCCAGCTCTTGCCAGTTTGCAGCCATGTGTGGAGAAGATGTCGGGCAGATGAAGAACACGGACTCAATGTGCTGACAAAGGGAAAATCTGGAGGGACAGTTTCCAATTAAAACCCTTTTGATTGTAAGTTATGAACTGTATAAAATATGGTGTGGAACACCCTGGCTGATGAATTATGTCTTCTGGATTCAAAACTGAAATGGAATCCCCCGAGAGCGTGGTTTTCAGTGTGCCCTGCGTGACTGTACATTGCTTTACTTCTTGATTAGACAGGAGGAGGAGAGGCCCAGTTTGTCCTTGCTGACACTGCGTGCGGAGCAGGCCCACCAGTTCACAGACTGTGCTGCACACTGAGCAAGGGATAGGGTTGGAGAGGGTCCTTGGGCTGATCTACCCTTCGAATGCACACAGTCTGTATATCAGCACTGCCCGTCGGTAAGCCCACGTCAGACAATGGCTAGCTTAATAAGGCTATTAAAAAATAGCAAACTGGGGTTCATTTCTAGAGGAACAGAATTGAAAAGCAGGGACGTTATTTTAAACTTGTACAGAATTTTGCTTAGACCGCACTTGCAGTACTGTGAACAGTTCTGGTCTCCATAATTATAAAAAGGATATAGAAACACTGGAGAAGGTGCAAAAAAGATTTCCTAGGATGATACCAGAACTGAGAGGTTATACCTATCAGAAAGGATTGAACAGGCTGGGGCTCGTCTCTCTAGAAAAGTGAAAACTGAGGAGTGACCTGATAGAGGTCTTTAAGATTATGAAAGGATTTGATAGGGTAGATGTAGAGATGTTTCCACTTGTGGGGGAGACCAGAACTACGGGCCAACGCATGTTAATGAGGCCCTGCCGTTATAATCAGCAGGGCCTCCACATCCCTGGCCTTGCAGGGTTCTTCGGCCGATTTCGGCCTCCACCACAGCCTCCCCGGCTCCCCGATAACATCGGGGCCACTGCACCCTTCCAACTCCTCCACTCTAGCTGACTCTCCTTCCAGTGTGCCTCTCCTTGATTCTCCCCTTTCATTGAAGCACTATTCCCTGACTTGGCTCCTATCTTACTCACTGGCCAGCTTCGGCTATCCTGCTTCTTAACCGAGTGTACAGGGAGCTTTACTCTGTATCTAACCTGTGCTGTACCTGCCGTGGGAGTGTTTGATGGGACAGTGTAGAGGGAGCTTTACTCTGTATCTAACCTGTGCTGTACCTGCCCTGGGAGTGTTTGATGGGACAGTGTAGAGGGAGCTTTACTCTGTATCTAACCCGTGCTGTACCTGCCCTGGGATTGTTTGATGGGACAGTGTAGAGGGAGCTTTACTCTGTATCTAACCCGTGCTGTACCTGCCCTGGGAGTGTTTGATGGGACAGTGTAGAGGGAGCTTTACTCTGTATCTAACCCGTGCTGTACCTGCCCTGGGAGTGTTTGATGGGACAGTGTAGAGGGAGCTTTACTCTGTATCTAACCCGTGCTGTACCTGCCCTGGGAGTGTTTGATGGGACAGTGTAGAGGGAGCTTTACTCTGTATCTAACGCATGCTGTACCTGCCCTGGGAGTGTTTGATGCTGAGACTGGGTACCTGAAATGGAATGTGCTCTATTCTCCAGCACTGATAGCCCTCATCTGGACAAGCACAAAATTTACAATAATGAAACTAGTGATGTGTGCTTGGTGTGGGTGAAATGACCACCGTCTGTTTTTTAGCCAGAACTCAGTGAGTTCATTATCTCCCTCTACTGTGGCCAGGTTTGGATCTACCGGTTGAACAGATCGTGACCAGCAGCTGCAGGTAAAGAGAGAGAAGTTTGTGTACTAAAGGGCCAGGACATCAGCTAAACATGTGTAGGCCTGACACTGCCAGTCCATGGGGTCTGACGTTTGTCCTGTGAAGGTCAGGGTGATGAGATTCCAGTTAAACGGCACTATATTTCCAGTCAGTCGATATCTTTAGCAATTGGACCATATGCCATCAAGATGTGAAGCGATGAGTTCACTCTGCTGCAATAATCAACTCTTTTCATGACATTTAAATAGAACGGGTTAATGAGTGTGAAAATCTGACTGAATCAATCACTGTCTGCGAGAATAAATACCAAATCGAGACCTCGGCCAACGTCAGCCCATTCCCAGAGCTTAGGAAACATGTTTAAATCCCACAACACGTCAGATAGACACAAGCCATGGTTTGATTGATATCAAACGTTACATCAGATGGAGCCAGCTCCTGTTTCTGCCTTTGCTGGAATGCTCCATTGCTCAATCTGTTGAGATTTTTTGTCGTGTTTGTTTTCAGCAGCCCTGGGAGTCCCTCAGTGATGCAACACTGACTTTGATGTCCCTCCATCTCTGTCCAAAGCCAAGAATCATGACTCAGGAAATTGAAGTCAACAGCTACAAGCAACGGGCTGGCAAATAGGGATTGCTGGATGTAAAAAGAACAAGGTTCATTTAGTTCGCTTTCTACCATCCTGGTAGTTGCATGATACATTGATAATGGAGTTGTTGACTAATCATAGTAATCAATCTCTATCAATTAGTCTACAACAGACCAGACATGAGGCGAGGAAAACCCCCAGTGGTGGACAACGTTGGGAACCATAGGTCAAAATGGGGTGGCGAGTGGTCCAATTCATGTCGGAGGGGCAATACCCTGTCCCGGTCCGTCTCTGGCATTGCCCGTGTTTGTCCTACTGCCTGGGTCATGGATACAGTTGATAATGGCGTGTTTTGAAGTACAGATCCCAGCGAGCACCAGCCAGTGTGATGGTAACCAGCAGCAGGAGAGAACTGGTCAAGTTGGCTGCAAGAGCACTCACACTGACATGAGAGAGTGGAGGGGCCGATTGGAGAGGGGAGGGGTTGATTGGAGAGTGGAGGGGTGGATTGGAGAGTGGAGGGGTCGATTGGAGAGTGGAGGGGTCGATTGGAGAGGGGAGGGGTGGATTGGAGAGTGGAGGGGTGGATTGGAGAGGGGAGGGGTCGATTGGAGAGGGGAGGGGTGGATTGGAGAGGGGAGGGGTCGATTGGAGAGTGGAGGGGTCGATTGGAGAGTGGAGGGGTCGATTGGAGAGTGGAGGGGTCGATTGGAGAGGGGAGGGGTCGATTGGAGAGGGGAGGGGTGGATTGGAGAGTGGAGGGGTGGATTGGAGAGTGGAGGGGTCGATTGGAGAGTGGAGGGGTCGATTGGAGAGTGGAGGGGTGGATTGGAGAGGGGAGGGGTCGATTGGAGAGGGGAGGGGTGGATTGGAGAGGGGAGGGGTGGATTGGAGAGGGGAGGGGTGGATTGGAGAGTGGAGGGGTCGATTGGAGAGTGGAGGGGTGGATTGGAGAGGGGAGGGGTCGATTGGAGAGTGGAGGGGTCGATTGGAGAGGGGAGGGGTCGATTGGAGAGTGGAGGGGTCGATTGGAGAGTGGAGGGGTGGATTGGAGAGGGGAGGGGTCGATTGGAGAGTGGAGGGGTGGATTGGAGAGGGGAGGGGTCGATTGGAGAGGGGAGGGGTCGATTGGAGAGGGGAGGGGTCGATTGGAGAGGGGAGGGGTGGATTGGAGAGGGGAGGGGTCGATTGGAGAGGGGAGGGGTGGATTGGAGAGGGGAGGGGTGGATTGGAGAGTGGAGGGGTCGATTGGAGAGTGGAGGGGTCGATTGGAGAGGGGAGGGGTGGATTGGAGAGGGGAGGGGTCGATTGGAGAGTGGAGGACTCGATTGGAGAGGGGAGGGGTCGATTGGAGAGGGGAGGGGTGGATTGGAGAGGGGAGGGGTGGATTGGAGAGTGGAGGACTCGATTGGAGAGGGGAGGGGTCGATTGGAGAGGGGAGGGGTGGATTGGAGAGGGGAGGGGTGGATTGGAGAGGGGAGGGGTGGATTGGAGAGTGGAGGACTCGATTGGAGAGGGGAGGGGTCGATTGGAGAGGGGAGGGGTGGATTGGAGAGGGGAGGGGTCGATTGGAGAGGGGAGGGGTCGATTGGAGAGGGGAGGGGTCGATTGGAGAGGGGAGGGGTGGATTGGAGAGGGGAGGGGTCGATTGGAGAGGGGAGGGGTGGATTGGAGAGGGGAGGGGTGGATTGGAGAGTGGAGGGGTCGATTGGAGAGTGGAGGGGTCGATTGGAGAGGGGAGGGGTGGATTGGAGAGGGGAGGGGTCGATTGGAGAGGGGAGGGGTGGATTGGAGAGGGGAGGGGTGGATTGGAGAGTGGAGGGGTCGATTGGAGAGGGGAGGGGTGGATTGGAGAGGGGAGGGGTCGATTGGAGAGGGGAGGGGTGGATTGGAGAGGGGAGGGGTGGATTGGAGAGTGGAGGACTCGATTGGAGAGTGGAGGGGTGGATTGGAGAGTGGAGGACTCGATTGGAGAGGGGAGGGGTGGATTGGAGAGGGGAGGGGTCGATTGGAGAGGGGAGGGGTGGATTGGAGAGGGGAGGGGTGGATTGGAGAGTGGAGGGGTCGATTGGAGAGTGGAGGACTCGATTGGAGAGGGGAGGGGTGGATTGGAGAGGGGAGGGGTGGATTGGAGAGGGGAGGGGTGGATTGGAGAGTGGAGGGGTGGATTGGAGAGGGGAGGGGTGGATTGGAGAGGGGAGGGGTGGATTGGAGAGTGGAGGACTCGATTGGAGAGGGGAGGGGTGGATTGGAGAGGGGAGGGGTGGATTGGAGAGGGGAGGGGTCGATTGGAGAGGGGAGGGGTCGATTGGAGAGGGGAGGGGTCGATTGGAGAGGGGAGGGGTGGATTGGAGAGGGGAGGGGTCGATTGGAGAGGGGAGGGGTGGATTGGAGAGGGGAGGGGTGGATTGGAGAGGGGAGGACTCAATTGAAGAGTGGAGGGGTCGATTGGAACCCCTCTCCCAAAGTGGTTAATGTGCGTTCAAGGAGAATGCAAAAGACACTCACAAGCCTAAGCTTGAGGCCCCGGGTGTCTCAACTACTGGACCTCATCTGCATGTCGCCGGTCAGCTGTCTGCTCGATACGGCCGACACCAAAGGAAGGCTTACTGGCTGGGAGGAGATTCGGGAGGGCCTTGTAGGATGGAAGGGCGGGAGTCCGGGGGAGGAGAGGCTGTGTCTTTTCTTGTCTCAGTTCATCTGCTGCTGAAACCCTCATCCATGCGTTTGTTACTTCTAGACTCAACTATTCCAATGCTCTCCTGGCCGGCCTCTCATCTTCCACCCTCCATAAACTTCAGCTCATCTAAAAGTCTGCTGCCCGTATCCTAACTCGCACCAAGTCCCGTTCACCCATCACCCCTGTGCTCGCTGACCTATACTGGCTCCCGGTCCGGCAAAGCCTAGATCTTAAAAATCTCATCCTTGTTTTCAAATCCCTCCATGGCCTCGCCCCTCCCTATCTCTGTAACTTCCTCCAGTCCTACAATGTGCCGAGATCTCTGCACTCCTCCAATTCTTGCCTCTTGCACATCCCCAATTTTAATCACTCCACCACTGGCGACCGTGCCTAGGCCCTAAGCTCTGGAATTCCCTCCCTAATCCTCTTCACCTCTCTCTCCTCCTTTAAGACACTCCTTAAAACCTACCTCTTTGACCAAGCTTTTGGTCACCTGTCCTAATATCTCCTTATGTGGCTCGGTGTCAAACTTGGTCTGATAATGCTCCTGTGAAGCGCCTTGGGCCGTTTTACTATAGCACAGGCGCTATACGAATGCAACTTGTTGTTGTTGTTATTATGGGGCCTGGAGGAGCACTCCTGCTCTCCCTCACTCCACAAAGTAAAGTTTCTTCACTTGGCCTGGAAAATCTCTACGTCTCACCTGGCGGGAGAGTTTCAGTAGGTTCCCCGCTCAGGGCCCGGGTGAAAATGTGATCAGAGTCCCATTGAGGTCATGGACCCCAATTTGCATAGATTTCCGAGGCCCCCCATCTGCGTCTGGCTGAAGTACAATCAGCAGTTAAAATGGCGGCCGGCGGGAAGGGGCCGGTAAGGCCGAACAAACCATTTTAAATGCCCTCCCCTGCCCCATTCCCAACTGGGTGGAGTGGGTTACAATTGCCCTCCCTGGATAAAGTGTTAACCTGCCATCTCAATCCCACAAACTGCCACAGCCAGACAATGTGAGGCTCACACCTTATCTGCCCCATGGTTACATCAGATACAACTCAGCCGCAAACTTGTGGATTCACTGATCTGGTACCAGGGGACATTCCTCAAGATTTGCCTACCATTCCCGAACTGCTGCCTCCAACAGGAACCCACACCGGCATTCGGGAGGAAGGCCCCGTGGGAGGCATGCAGGGGCTTGGTGAGGGAGACGGAGCTCGTGTAATGAGCCTAACAACCTGCTCACCGAGTGTGAATGGGGCAGACAAGAATGCTACCTGGCTGGGGTTGTCCAAACACCACCTGCAGCCACGCAGCGCTGGCCAAAGAAAGTCCTGGCACAGGTCCTAGCCATGGCTCTGTGGTACTGTGGTACCACTCTCACCTCTGAGCCAGATGATTGTGGGTTCAAGTCCCACTCCAGAGGCTTGAGCACATAATCCAGACAGACACTCCAGTACAGTCCGGAGGGAGAGCTGCGCTGTCGGATGAGGCATTGAACCGAGGCCCCATCTGCCCTCACAGGTGGATGTAAAAGTTCCTTTGGTGCTATTTTGAAGAAGAGCAGGGGAGTTCTCCCCCGTGTCCTGGCCAATATTTATCCCTCAACCAACATCACTAAAACAGATTATCTGGTCATTATCTCTTTGCTGTTTGTGGGATCTTGCTGTGTGCAAATTGGCTGCTCCGTTTCCTACATTACAACAGTGAATACACTTCAAAAAGTACTTTATTGGCTTTGGGACATCCTGAGGTCATGAAAGGTGCTACATAAATGCAAGTCTTTCTTTCTTACACTGGTGGAAGAAGGATGGTCAGCTCACTGTTTGCATAGCAATAGTATTCTCTCTCTTTCTTGGGGAATTTATATCCTTCAGGTCCTGCAGTGTGTATGCAAGTCATGGCTAGATTTTGCAACAGTATAAAAGGAGAATAATAAATGATACACTGGGGCACTAAATGTGGAGTTAGCACTCGACCCTGACCTACAGCATGAAGACAAGTTACACAATATGTATTGCAATGTATGATATCTTGTGTCATTGAGAAAGGGAGCATTGTCTATCCCCAAGACTCCCTCTGTGTTTAAAATTCACAACCTTGTTTTGAATTCCCTCCATGGCCTCGCCCCTCCCTATCTCTGTAACCTCCTCCAGCCCTACAACCCTCTGAGATCTCTGTACTCCTCCAATTCTGGCCTATTGCGCATCCCCGATTTCCATCGCTCCACCATTGGAGGCCGTGCCTTCAGCTGCCTGGGTCCTAAGCTCTGGAATTCCCTCCCTAAACATCTCTACCTGTCTTCCTCTCCTCCTCTACCTCTCTACCTCTCCTCCTCTACCTCTCCTCTTTTCTCCAGTCCTAGCCAGAGAATCACCTGCAAGGCTTCTCTTCGATATTGGGCCGTTGCTTTTCTTGACATATATTAATGACTTGGACTTGGGTGTACAGGGCACAATTTCAAAAATTACAGATGACACAAAACTTGGAAGTGTAGTAAACAATGAGGAGGATAGTAATGGACTTCAATCGGACATAGACAGACTGGTGGCATGGGCGGACACGTGGCAGATGAAATTTAATGCAGAGAAGTGCCAAGTTTTTGGCAGGAAGAAGAAGGAGAGGCAATATAAACTAAAGGGCACAATTCTAAAGGGGGTGCAGGAACAGAGAGATCTGGGGGTATATGTACACAAATCTTTGAAGGTGACAGGTTAGGTTGAGAAAGTGATTAAAAAAGCTTACAGGATCCTGGGCTTTATAAATAGAGACATAGAGTACAAAAGCAAGGAAGTTATGTTGAATCTTTATAAAACACTGGTTCAACCACAACTAGAGTATTGTGTCCAATTCTGGACATCGCACAGTAGGAAGGATGTGAAGGCCTTAGAGAGGGTGCAAAAAAGATTTACTAGAATGATTCCAGGGATGAGGGACTTCATGGATAAACTGGAGAAGCTGGGGTTGTTCTCCTTAGAGCAGAGAAGGTTAAGAGGAGATTTGATAGAGGTATTCAAAATCATGACTGGTTTGGATAAAGTAAAATAGGGGAAACTGTTCCCATTGGTGGAAGGGTCGAGAACCAGAGGACACAGGTTTAAGGTGATTGGCAACAGAACCAAAGGCGACGTGAGAAGTTATGATCTGGAATGCACTGCCCAAGGGGGAGGGGGAAGCAGATTCAATCGTGGCTTTCAAAAAGGAATTGGAGAAATACTTGAAGGGAAAAAATTTGCAGGGCTACAGAGAAAGAGTGGGGGAATGGGACTAACTGGATTGCTCTTACGAGCCAGCACAGGCACAGTGGGCCGAATGATCTCCTTCTGTGCAGTAACCATTTGATGATTCTATGTTTCTATGATTCTTCCCGCTCCCGGACCATCACCTCTGGAGTCCCCCAAGGATGTTTCCTGGTCCCCTCCTATTTCTCATCGACATGCTGCCCCTCAACGACACCATCTGAAAACACAACGTCAGATTCCACATGGACGCTGATGACACCCAGCTCTACCTCACCACCACCTCTCTCAACCCCTCCACTGCCTCTCATTTATCACATTGCTTGTCGGACGTCCAGTACTAGATGAGCAAAAATTTCCTCCAATTAAATATTGGGAAGACCGAAGATATTGTCTTTGGTCCCCGCCACAAACTGTGTTCCCGAGCCACCGACTCCATCCCTCTCCCTGGCCACTGTCTGAGTCTGAACCAGACCATTAGCAACCTCGGTGTTCTATTTGACCCTGAGATGAGATTCCGACCCCATATCCTCTCCATCACCAAGACCGCCTACTTCCACCTCCATAACATCGCCCATTTCCACCCCTGCCTCAGCTCATCTGCTGCTGAAACCCTCATCCATGCCTTTGTTTCCTCTAGTCTCGACTATTCCAATGCTCTCCTAGCCGGCCTCCCATCTTCCACCTTCCATGAACTTGAGCTCATCCAAAACTCTGCTGCCTGTATCCTAACTCGCACCGAGTCCTGTTCACCCATCACCCCTGTGCTCCCTGACCCACATTGGTTCCCAGTCCGGGAACGCCTTGATTTTAAAATTCTCATCCTTGTTTTCAAATCCCTCCATGCCCCTCCCTATATCTAACCTCCTCCAGCCCTACAACCCTCTCAAATCTCTATGCTCCTCCAATTCTGGCCTCTTGCGCATCCCTGATTGTAATCGCTCCATCATTGGCGGCCGTGCCTTCAGCTGCCTGCACCCCAAGCTCTAGAATTCCCTCCCTAAACCTCTCTACCTCTCTACCTCTCTCTCCTCCTTTAGGATGCTCCTAAAAACCTACCTCTTTGACCAAGCTTTTGGTCACCTGTCCCAATATCTCCTTATGTGGGTCGGTGTCAAATTTTGTTTAATAACACTCCTCTGAAGCGTTCTGAGATGTTTTACTATGTTTAAGGTGCTATATAAATGCAAGTTGTTGTTGTGTACATAATTTGGAGAATGCTAGCTCACTGTGTACCCATGTCAGGTACCAGAACTGAAAGGTTATACCTATCAGGAAAGATTGAGCAGGCTGGGGCTCTTTTCTCTAGAAAAGAGAAAACTGAAGGGTGACCTAATCGAGGTGTTTATAGTTATGAAGGGGTTCGATAGAGTAGACTTAGAGAAGTGTTTTCCACTCGCAGGGGAGTCCAAAACTAGGGGGTCATAAGGGATATGGGGATCAGGGGGGAAAGTGGAGTTGAGGTCGAAGATCAGCCATGATCTTATTGAATGGCGGAGCAGGCTCGAGGGGCCGTATGGCCTACTCCTGCTCCTATTTCTTATGTTCTTATTAATATAAGATAGTCAGTAATAAATCCAATAGGGAATTCAGTAGAAACTTCTTTACCCAGAGAGTGGTTAGAATGTGGAACTCACTACCACAAGGAGTAGTTGAGGCAAATAGTATGGATGCATTTAAGGAGAGGATAGATAAGCACATGAGGGAGAAAGGAATAGAAGGATATGGTGATAGGGTGAGTTGAAGTCGGGTGGGAGGAGGCTCCGGCACCGGCATAGACCAGTTGGGCCGAATGGCCTGTTTCTGTGCTGTAGATTCTATGTAATTCTATCTTAGAACAGGGGGAAGTGCAGGAAAAGAGATTGGTGAATGGCTGGGGAATGTGTTGCACTTAGCCCAGTGCCGGCTGCTGCTTGTACTGTGCTTTGTATAAACAACCCTGTCAGCAGGAGACGGGCAACTTATTTTTCTTGACGACGGGGTCAGAAGCAGAATACCAAATCTGATTGGTTCATTGAGGTTATACAACATGGAAATGTGCTTTTAATTATGCAAAATCAGAAGCAGGCCATGAATTTGCCTTAAAAAACGGGAGGAGAGAGTGGCTGAGCTGTTTCTTTTTAACTATTTCAATGGCGCTTTGCTTTTTCAGAAAGCACGTCACTCTTACAAATTCTCCCTCCGTGTAATTCCCCCACCAACATGGCACACTTGAGAGTGATTTGTTTCTGGTATTCTCGCCCTCTGACCCCCCTACATCCGTCTTGCACTGTGCCAGACCTATGCTCAGCAGTTGCCATGACGACAGGATGAGCAAGACAGGGAGTTCACTGGGGCGGAGATTCGCTTAGGCCCGTTTTCGGGCCTGAAATGTGCGTCTCGCACAGCGCACGCGCCCCAAAGCGGGAGGCCCGAGGGCTGGTCGGAATTTAGGCCTCCGGCCTCACTTGTATTATTTGGGCAAGCTGCAGGTGCCAGTCGCGCCTCGATGGCAATGGAAGAGAACGGGAGGGGAGCCGATTGCAGGCCGGCAGAGGACCCTTGGGAGGGCTGTGAAGCTGGTGAGTTCCTCCAGGTGCCACACTGTTTGAGTCAGGCCCCATCCCTGTACCTTCAGGGTGAAAGTCATAACTGTTCCACATTTCCCTTTGCCGCATCACGCTCCAACTCACGAGATGGATTCAGTTGGCAATGCTCAGTGTCCAATTATGTTCAGGAGGCAATTATATTTTCCAGTTCCATAAATGAAGGGCATGCTTCACTGTAAACACATTGATACAAGAAACCTCGAAAAATCCACATCAAGTACAAAGGATTCCATTTCCTAAATATGGAGATAATATGTGATACATGAATAATTGTTGATTACCACAAAATTCCTTGGAACACGCTCGATCCCTTTGTTTTGCAAAATCTTTGGATCCAAACATTGTTTGAGGAGAAGCAGCCTGCACAAGGATGTTCAAGGTTATGCTGTGATTGACACAGAACCCAGAGAGTGAAGAGGAGCAAGAATCAAACACGTCTGGGCACCGGGCCAGCTGGGGAATGCAGCTGTTCAATGCTGAGGCTGAGCTGGAGGTGTGTGAGGGGAGGGGCAGATGCAATGGGACGAAACCTTTACAAGACACGTGTCCTGCAGGTTACCTAACCTGTTGAATTTACTTGGCATTTGAGGAGTTGAGTGGTGCAGTGGGTTAGTCAAGTGTCCTTTCACCTCAGACACATGAGTTCAAATCCAGGCCAAGTGCATAATCTGGACGAACACTTCAGTACAGTGCTGAGTGAGTCTCATCTGTGACGTGAGTTTGGACTGTCTCAATCCAGCTCTTGGTGGGCACGGGACCATGGCACAGATTGAGCACTAATTGGCAATGTTACTCAGAAAGGCCCAAAACCCCTGGGGGTTGAATTTTGAACTTTCAGGGGGGCATAAAGCTGCTGGTAGCAGATTGGCTGCCCATCATACACCCCATCCAAACTTCAGGGGGAAAGAAAATCCGGTGGGGTTTAAAACTGGAATCGGGTGGGATTTATAACAGGAATTGGGTGGGATTTATAACAGGAATCGGGTGGGATTTATAAAAGGAATCGGATGGGGTTTATAACGGGAGTCGGATGGGATTTATAACAGGAATCAAGTGGGATTTAGAACAGGAATTGGGTGGGATTAATAACAGGAATTGGTGGGATTTATAACGGGAATCGGACGGGGTTTATAACGGGAATCGGATGGGAGTTATAACAGGAATCGGGTAGGATTTATATCTGGAATCGGTGAGATTTATAACAGGAATCGGGTGGATTTATAACAGGAATCAGGTGGGATTTATAACAGGAATCGGGTGGAGTTTATAGCTGGAATCAAGTGGGATTTAAAATAGGAATCGGGTGGGATATATAACAGGAATCGGGTGGGATTTATATGTGGAACCGGGCGGGATTTATAACAGGAATTGGGTGTGATTTATAACATGAATCGGGTGGGATTAATAGCTGGAATCGGATGGGATTTATTACAGAAATCGGGTGGGATTTATAACAGGAATCGGGTGGGATTTATAACAGTAATCGGGTGGGATTTATAACAGGAATCGAGTGGGGTTTACAACAGGAATCGGGTGGGATTTATAACAGGAATCGGGTGTGATTTATAACAGGAATCAGGTGTGATTTATAACAGGAATCGGGTGTGATTTATAACAGAAATCGGGTGGGATTTATAACAGGAATCGGGTGTGATTTATAACAGGAATCAGGTGGGATTTATAACAGGAATCAGGTGTGATTTATAACAGGAATCGGGTGGGATTTATAACAGGAATCGGGTGTGATTTATAACAGGAATCGGGTGGGATTTATAACAGGAATCAGGTGTGATTTATAACAGGAATCGGGTGGGATTTATAACAGGAATCAGGTGTGATTTATAACAGGAATCGGGTGGGATTTATAACAGGAATCGGGTGGGATTTATAACAGGAATCAAGTGGGATTTATAACAGGAATCAGGTGTGATTTATAACAGGAATCGGATGGGATTTATAACAGGAATCGGGAGGGATTAATAGCTGGAATCGGATGGGATTTATTACAGGAATCGGATGGGATTTATAACAGGAATCAGGTGGGATTTATAACAGGAATCGGATGGGATTTATAACTGGAATCAGGTGTGATTTATAACAGGAATCGGGTGGGATTTATACCAGGAATCGGGTGGGATTTATAACAGGAATCAGGTGGGATTTATAACAGGAATCGGGTGGGATTTATAACAGGAATCGGATGGGATTTATTACAGGAATTGGATGGGATTTATAACAGGAATCGAGTGGGATTTATAACAGGAATCAGGTGTGATTTATAACAGGAATCGGGTGTGATTTATAACAGGAATCGGGTGGGATTTATAACAGGAATCGGGTGGGATTTATAACAGGAATCAAGTGGGATTTATAACAGGAATCAGGTGTGATTTATAACAGGAATCGGGTGGGATTTATAACAGGAATCAGGTGTGATTTATAACAGGAATCGGGTGGGATTTATAACAGGAATCGGGTGGGATTTATAACAGGAATCAGGTGTGATTTATAACAGGAATCGGGTGGGATTTATAACAGGAATCAGGTGTGATTTATAACAGGAATCGGGTGGGATTTATAACAGGAATCAGGTGTGATTTATAACAGGAATCGGGTAGGATTTATAACAGGAATCAGGTGGGATTTATAACAGGAATCAGGTGTGATTTATAACAGGAATCGGGTGGGATTTATACCAGGAATCGGGTGGGATTTATAACAGGAATCAGGTGTGATTTATAACAGGAATCCGGTGTGATTTATAACAGGAATCGGGTGGGATTTATAACAGGAATCGGGTGGGATTTATAACAGGAATCAAGTGGGATTTATAACAGGAATCAGGTGTGATTTATAACAGGAATCGGGTGGGATTTATAACAGGAATCGGGTGGGATTTATAACAGGAATCAGGTGTGATTTATAACAGGAATCGGGTGGGATTTATAACAGGAATCAGGTGTGATTTATAACAGGAATCGGGTGGGATTTATAACAGGAATCAGGTGTGATTTATAACAGGAATCGGGTGGGATTTATAACAGGAATCAGGTGTGATTTATAACAGGAATCGGGTGGGATTTATAACAGGAATCGGGTGGGATTTATAACAGGAATCAAGTGGGATTTATAACAGGAATCAGGTGTGATTTATAACAGGAATCGGATGGGATTTATAACAGGAATCAGGTGTGATTTATAACAGGAATCGGGTGGGATTTATAACAGGAATCGGGAGGGATTAATAGCTGGAATCGGATGGGATTTATTACAGGAATCGGATGGGATTTATAACAGGAATCAGGTGGGATTTATAACAGGAATCGGATGGGATTTATAACTGGAATCAGGTGTGATTTATAACAGGAATCGGGTGGGATTTATACCAGGAATCGGGTGGGATTTATAACAGGAATCAGGAGTGATTTATAACAGGAATCGGGTGTGATTTATAACAGGAATCGGGTGTGATTTATAACAGGAGTCGGGTGGGATTTATACCAGGAATCGGGTGGGATTTATAACAGGAATCAGGTGTGATTTATAACAGGAATCGGGTGGGGTTTATAACAGGAATCAGGTGTGATTTATAACAGGAATCGGGTGGGATTTATAACAGTAATCAGGTGTGATTTATAACAGGAATCGGGTGGGATTTATAACAGGAATCGGGTGGGATTAATAGCTGGAATCGGATGGGATTTATTACAGGAATCGGATGGGATTTATAACAGGAATCGGGTGGGATTTATAACAGGAATCGGATGGGATTTATAACAGGAATCAGCTGTGATTTATAACAGGAATCGGGTGGGATTAATAGCTGGAATCGGATGGGATTTATAACAGGAATCGGATGGGATTTATAACAGGAATCGGATGGGATTTATAACTGGAATCAGCTGTGATTTATAACAGGAATCGGGTGGGATTTGTAACAGGAATCGCATGGGATTTATAACTGGAATCAGCTGTGATTTATAACAGGAATCGGATGGGATTTATAACAGGAATCGGATGGGATTTATAACAGGAATCAGCTGTGATTCATAACAGGAATCGGGTGGGATTTATAACAGGAATCAGCTGTGATTTATAACAGGAATCGGGTGGGATTTATTACAGGAATCAGCTGTGATTTATAACAGGAATCGGATGGGATTTATAACAGGAATCAGCTGTGATTTATAACAGGAATCTGGTGGGATTTATAACAGGAATCGGATGGGATTTATAACAGGAATCGGATGGGATTTATAACAGGAATCGTGTGGGATTAATAGCTGGAATCGGGTGGGATTTATAAAAGGAATCGAGTGGGATTTAAAACAGGAATCGGATGCGATTTATAATAGGAATCGGATGGGATTTATAATGGAAATTGGGTGGGATTTATAACAGGAATCTGGTGGGATTTATAACAGGAATCAAGTGGGATTCATAACTGGAATCCGCTGGGATTTATAACAGGAATCGGGTGGGATTTATAACGGGAATCATGTGGGATATATAACAGGAATTAGATGGGATTTATAACATGAATCGGATGGGATTTATAAAAGGAATCGGGTGGAATTTATAAGAGGAATCAAGTGGGATTTATAACAGGAATTGGGTGGGATTTATAACCGGAATCTGGTGGGATTTATAACAGGAATCGGTGGGATTTATAACAGGAATCGAGTTGGATTTATAACAGGAATCGGGTGGGATTTACAAAAGGAATCGGGAGGGATTTATAAGAGGAATCAAGTGGGATTTATAACAGGAATCGGGTGTGATTTATGACAGGAATCGTGTGGGATTTATAATCTGAATCGGGTGGGATTCATAACAGGAATCTGTTGGGGTTTACAACAGAAATTAGGTGGGATTTATAACAGGAATCTAGTGGGATTTATAACAGGAATCGGGTGGGATTTATAACAGGAATCAGTGGGATTTATAACAGGAATCGGGTGGGATTTATAACAGGAATCAGTGGGATTTATAACAGGAATCGGGTGGGATTTATAACAGGAATTGGGTGGAATTTATAACAGGAATTTGAATAGATTTATAACAGGAATCGGGTGGGATTCATACCGGGAATTGGGTGGGATTTATAACAGGAATAAGCGGGATTTATATGTGGAACCGGGCGGGATTTATAACAGGAATCGGGTGTGATTTATAACATGAATCGGGTGGGATTTATAACAGGAATCGGGTGGGATTTATATCTGGAATCGGGAGTGATTTATAACAGGAATCAGGTGTGATTTATAACAGGAATCAGGTTTCATTTATAATAGGAATCGGATGGGATTTATAACAGGAATCGGGTGGGATTTACAACAGGAATCAGGTTTGATTTATAACAGGAATCGGATGGGATTTATAATAGGAATCAGGTTTGATATATAATAGGAATCGGATGGGATTTATAACAGGAATCGGGTGGGATTAATAGCTGGAATCGGGTTGGATTTATAACAGGAATCGGGTGGGTTTTATAACAGGAATCGGGTGGGATTTATAACAGGAATCGAATGTGATTTATAACAGGAATCGGGTGGGATTTCTAACAGGAATCGGGTGGGATTAATAGCTGGAATCGGGTTGGATTTATAACAGGAATCGAGTGGGTTTTATAACAGGAATCGGGTGGGATTAATAGCTGGAATCGGGTTGGATTTATAACAGGAATCGGATGGGATTTATAACAGGAATCGGGTGGGATTTATAACAGGAATCGGGTGGGATTAATAGCTGGAATCGGGTTGGATTTATAACAGGAATCGGGTGGGTTTTATAACAGGAATCGGGTGGGATTAATAGCTGGAATCGGATGGGATTTATAACAGGAATCGGGTGGGATTAATAGCTGGAATCGGATGGGATTTATTACAGGAATCGGATGGGATTTATAACAGGAATTGCGTGCGATTAATAGCAGGAATCGGGTGGGATTTATAAACGGAATCGAGTGGGATTTATAACAGGAATTGGGTGGGATTTATAACCGGAATCTGGTGGGATTTATAACAGGAATCGGTGGGATTTATAACAGGAATCGAGTTGGATTTATAACAGGAATCGGGTGGGATTTACAAAAGGAATCGGGTGGGATTTATAAGAGGAATCAAGTGGGTTTAATAACAGGAATCGGGTGTGATTTATGACAGGAATCGTGTGGGATTTATAATCTGAATCGGGTGGGATTCATAACAGGAATCTGTTGGGGTTTACAACAGAAATTAGGTGGGATTTATAACAGGAATCTAGTTTGATTTATAACAGATATCGGGTGGGATTTATAACAGGAATCAGTGGGATTTATAACAGGAATCGGATGGGATTTATAACAGGAATCAGTGGGATTTATAACAGGAATCGGGTGGGATTTGTAACAGGAATTGGGTGGAATTTATAACAGGAATCCGAATAGATTTATAACAGGAATCGGGTGGGATTCATACCGGGAATTGGGTGGGATTTATAACAGGAATCAGTGGGATTTATATGTGGAACCGGGCGGGATTTATAACAGGAATTGGGTGTGATTTATAACATGAATCGGGTGGGATTAATAGCTGGAATCGGATGGGATTTATTACAGGAATCGGGTGGAATTATAACAGGAATCGGGTTGGATTTATAACAGTAATCGGGTGGGATTTATAACAGGAATCGGGTGGGGTTTACAACAGGAATCGGGTGAGATTTATAACAGGAATCGGGTGGGGTTTACAACAGGAATCGGGTGGGATTTATATCTGGAATCGGGAGTGATTTATAACAGGAATCGGGTGGGATTTATAACAGGAATCGGGTGGGATTTATAACAGGAATCGGGTGGGATTTATAACAGGAATCGGATGGGTTTTATAACAGGAATCGGGTGGGATTAATAGCTGGAATCGGGTTGGATTTATAACAGGAATCGGGTGGGATTAATTGCTGGAATCGGGTTGGATTTATAACAGGAATCGGGTGGGATTAATAGCAGGAATCGGAAGCGATTTATAACTGGAATCAGCTGTGATTTATAACAGGAATCGGGTGGGATTTATAACAGGAATCGGATGGGATTTATGACAGGAATCGGATGGGATTTATAACTGGAATCAGCTGTGATTTATAACAGGAATCGGGTGGGATTTATAACAGGAATCGGATGGGATTTATAACTGGAATCAGCTGTGATTTATAACAGGAATCGGGTTGGATTTATAACAGGAATCTGATGGGATTTATAACAGGAATCGGATGGGATTTATAACTGGAATCAGCTGTGATTTATAACAGGAATCGGGTGGGATTTATAACAGGAATCGGATGGGATTTATAACTGGAATCAGCTGTGATTTATAACAGGAATCGGGTGGGATTTATAACAGGAATCGGATGGGATTTATAACAGGAATGGGATGGGATTTATAACTGGAATCAGCTGTGATTTATAACAGGAATCGGGTGGGATTTATAACAGGAATCGGATGGGATTTATAACAGGAATCATGTGGGATTAATAGCTGGAATCAGGTGGGATTTATAAAAGGAATCGAGTGGGATTTATAACAGGAATCGGATTGGATTTATAACTGGAATCAGGTGTGATTTATAACAGGAATCGGATGGGATTTATAACAGGAATCGGATGGGATTTATAACAGGAATCGGATGGGATTTACAACAGGAATCGGATGGGATTTATAACAGGAATCGGATGGGATTTATAATGGAAATTGGGTGGGATTTATAACAGGAATCTGGTGGGATTTATAACAGGAATCAAGTGGGATTCATAACTGGAATCCGCTGGGATTTATAACAGGAATCGGGTGGGATTTATAACGGGAATCATGTGGGATATATAACAGGAATTAGATGGGATTTATAACATGAATCGGATGGGATTTATATATGGAATCGGGTGGGATTTATAACATGAATCGATGGGATTGATAACAGGAATCGAGTTGGATTTATAACAGGAATCGGGTGGGATTTACAAAAGGAATCGGGTGGGATTCATAAGAGGAATCAAGTGGGATTTATAACAGGAATCGGGTGTGATTTATGACCGGAATCGTGTGGGATTTATAATCGGAATCGGGTGGGATTCATAACAGGAATCTGTTGGGGTTTACAACAGAAATTAGGTGGGATTCATAACAGGAATCTAGTGGGATTTATAACAGGAATCGGGTGGGATTTATAACAGGAATCAGTGGGATTTATAACAGGAATCGGGTGGGATTTATAACAGGAATCAGTGGGATTTATAACAGGAATCGGGTGGGATTTATAACAGGAATTGGGTGGAATTTATAACAGGAATCCGAATAGATTTATAACAGGAATCGGGTGGGTTCATACCGGGAATTGGGTGGGATTTATAACAGGAATCAGTGGGATTTATATGTGGAACCGGGCGGGATTTATAACAGGAATTGGGTGTGATTTATGACATGAATCGGGTGGGATTAATAGCTGGAAACAGATGGGATTTATTACAGGAATCGGGTGGGATTTATAACAGGAATCGGATGGGATTTAAAACAGGAATCGGATGGGATTTATAACAGGAATCGGGTGGGGTTTATAACAGGAATCGGGTGGGTTTTATAACAGGAATCGGATGGGATTTATAACAGGAATAGGGTGGGTTTTACAAAAGGAATCGGGTCGGATTTATAAGAGGAATCAAGTGGGATTTATAACAGGAATCGGGTGTGATTTATGACCGGAATCCTGTCGGATTTATAACAGGAATCAGGTGTGATTTATAACAGGAATCATGTGGGATTTATAACAGGAATCATGTGGGATTTATAACAGGAATCGGATGGGATTTATAACTGGAATCAGGTGTGATCTATAACAGGAATCGGATGGGATTTATAACGGGAATCTCGTGGGATTTATAACAGGAATCGGATGGGATTTGTAACAGGAATCAGGTGTGATTTATAACAGGAATCGGGTGGGATTTATAACAGGAATCAGGTGGATTTTATAACAGAAATCGGGCGGGATTTATAACAGGAATAAGGTGGATTTTATAACAGAAATCGGGTGGGATTTATAACAGGAATCGGGTGGGATTTATAACAGGAATCAGGTGGATTTTATAACAGAAATCGGGTGGGATTTATAACAGGAATCGGGTGGGATTTATAACAGGAATCGGGTGTGATTTATAACAGGAATCGGGTGGGATTTATAACAGGAATCGGATGGGATTTAAAACAGGAATCGAATGGGATTTATAACAAGAATCGGGTGGGATTTATAACAGGAATCGGGTGGGTTTTATAACAGGAATCGGATGGGATTTATAACAGGAATCGGATGGGATTTATAACAGGAATCGGGTGGGTTTTACAAAAGGAATCGGGTAGGATTTATAAGAGGAATCAAGTGGGATTTATAACAGGAATCGGGTGTGATTTATGACCGGAATCGTGTGGGATTTATAACAGGAATCAGGTGTGATTTATAACAGGAATCATGTGGGATTTATAACAGGAATCGGATGGGATTTATAACTGGAATCAGGTGTGATCTATAACAGGAATCGGATGGGATTTATAACAGGAATCTCATGGGATTTTTTACAGGAATCAGGTGAGTTTTATAACAGGAATCAGGTGGGATTTATAACAGGAATCTCGTGGGATTTATAACAGGAATCGGATGGGATTTGTAACAGGAATCGGGTGTGATTTATAACAGGAATCGGTTGGGATTTATAACAGGAAACAAGTGGGATTTATTACAGGAATGGGTTGGGGTTTATAACAGGAATCGCATGGGATTTAAAACAGGGATGGGGTGGGATTGATAACAGGAATCAATCGGATTTATAACAGGAATCCAGTTGGATATATAACAGGAATGGGATGTGATTTATAACAGGAATTGGGTGGGATTTATAACAGGAATCAGTGGGATTTATAACTGGAATCATGTGGGATTTATAACATTAATCAAGTGGGATTTATAACAGGAATCGGGTGGGATTTATAAAAGGAATCGGGTGGGATTTATAACAGGAATCAAGTAGAATTTATAGCTGGAATCAGGTTGGGTTACTAAGAGGAATCAAGTGGGTTTTCTTACAGGAATCGGGTGGGATTTATAACAGGAATCGGGTGGGATTTTTAACTGGAATCGGGTGGGGTTTATAACAGGAATCAAGTGGGATTTATAACAGGAATTTGCTGGGATTTATAACAGGAATCGGGCGGAGTTTATAACAGGAATCGGGTGGGATTTATAAAAGGAATCGGGTGGGATTTATAAGAGGAATCGGGTGTGATTTATAACAGGAATCGGGTGGGATTTATAATGGAAATTGGGTGGGATTTATAACAGGAATTGGATGGGATTTCTAACAGGAATCAGATGGGATTTATAAAAGGAATCGGGTGGGATTTATAAGAGGAATCAAGTGGGATTTATGACAGGAATTGGGTGGGATTTATAACCGGAATCTGGTGGGATTTATAACAGGAATCGGTGGGATTTATAACAGGAATCGAGTTGGATTTACAACAGGAATCGGGTGGGATTTACAAAAGGAATCGGGTAGAATTCATAAGAGGAATCAAGTGGGATTTATAACAGGAATCGGGTGTGATTTATGACCGGAATCGTGTGAGATTTATAATCGGAATCGGGTGGGATTCATAACAGGAATCTGTTGGGGTTTACAACAGGAATTAGGTGGGATTTATAACAGGAATCCAGTGAGATTTATAACAGGAATCAGTGGGATTTATAACAGGAATCGAGTTGGATTTATAACAGGAATGGGGTGTGATTTATATCTGGAATCGAGTGTGATTTATAACAGGTATTGGGTGGGATTTATAACAGGAATCCGAATAGATTTATAACAGGAATCAGTGGGATTTATATCTAGAATCGGGTGGGATTTATAACAGGAATCAGTGGGATTTATAACAGGAATCGGGTGGGTTTTACAAAAGGAATCGGGTAGGATTTATAAGAGGAATCAAGTGGGATTTATAACAGGAATCAGGTGTGATTTATGACCGGAATCGTGTGGGATTTTTAACAGGAATCAGGTGTGATTTATAACAGGAATCATGTGGGACTTATAACAGGAATCATGTGGGATTTATAACATGAATCGGGTGGGATTTATAACATGAATCACGTGGGATTTATAACTGGAATCGGCTGGAATTTATAACAGGAATCGGGTGGGATTTATAACAGGAATTTAGGGGGATTCATAACAGGTATCGGGTGGGATTTATAACTGGAATCGGCTGGGATTTATAACAGGAATCAGTGGGATTTATAACAGGAATCGAGTGGCATTTATAACAGAAATCGGGTGGGATCCATAACATGAATTGGGTGGGATTTATAACAGGAATCGAGTGGGATTTATCACAGGATTCGCGTGGGATTTATATCTGGAATCGGGAGTGATTTTGAACAGGAATCAGGTGGATTTTATAACAGAAATCGGGTTGGATTTATAACAGGAATCGGTTGGGATTTATAACAGGAATTGGGTGGGATTTATAACAGGAATCGGGTGGGATTTATAACCGGAATCTGGTGGGATTTATAACAGGAATCGGTGGGATTTATAACAGGAATCGAGTTTGATTTACAACAGGAATCGGGTGGGATTTACAAAAGGAATCGGGTAGGATTCATAAGAGGAATCAAGTGGGATTTATAACAGGAATCGGGTGTGATTTATGACCGGAATCGTGTGAGATTTATAATCGGAATCGGGTGGGATTCATAACAGGAATCTTTTGGGGTTTACAACAGGAATTAGGTGGGATTTATTACAGGAATCGGATGGGATTTATAACAGGAATCGAGTTGGATTTATAACAGGAATGGGGTGTGATTTATATCTGGAATCGGGTGTGATTTATAACAGGTATTGGGTGGGATTTATAACAGGAATCCGAATAGATTTATAACAGGAATCAGTGGGATTTATATCTAGAATCGGGTGGGATTTATAACAGGAATCAGTGGGATTTATAACAGGAATCGGGTGGGTTTTACAAAAGGAATCGTGTAGGATTTATAAGAGGAATCAAGTGGGATTTATAACAGGAATCGGGTGTGATTTATGACCGGAATCGTGTGGGATATATAACAGGAATCAGGTGTGATTTATAACAGGAATCATGTGGGACTTATAACAGGAATCATGTGGGATTTATAACAGGAATCGGATGGGATTTATAACTGGAATCGGATGGGATTTATAACAGGAATCGGATGGGATTTATAACAGGAATCGGATGGGATTTATAACAGGAATCTCATGGGATTTTTTACAGGAATCAGGTGAGTTTTATAACAGGAATCAGTTGGGATTTATAACAGGAATCTCGTGGGATTTATAACAGGAATCGGATGGGATTTGTAACAGGAATCGGGTGTGATTTATAACAGGAATCGGTTGGGATTTATAACAGGAATCAAGTGGGATTTATAACAGGAATGGGTTGGGGTTTATAACAGGAATCGCATGGGATTTAAAACAGGGATGGGGTGGGATTGATAACAGGAATCAATCGGATTTATAACAGGAATCCAGTTGGATATATAACAGGAATGGGATGTGATTTATAACAGGAATTGGGTGGGATTTATAACAGGAATCAGTGGGATTTATAACTGGAATCATGTGGGATTTATAACAGGAATCAAGTGGGATTTATAACAGGAATCGGGTGGGATTTATAAAAGGAATCGGGTGGGATTTATAACAGGAATCAAGTAGAATTTATAGCTGGAATCAGGTTGGGTTAATAAGAGGAATCAAGTGGGTTTTCTTACAGGAATCGGGTGGGATTTATAACAGGAATCGGGTGGGATTTATAACTGGAATCGGGTGGGGTTTATAACAGGAATCAAGTGGGATTTATAACAGGAATCTGCTGGGATTTATAACAGGAATCGGGCGGAGTTTATAACAGGAATCGAGTGGGATTTATAAGAGGAATCAAGTGGGATTTATAACAGGAATCGGGTGGGATTTATAATGGAAATTGGGTGGGATTCATAACAGGAATCTGGTGGGATTTATAACAGGAATCAAGTGGGATTCATAACTGGAATCCGCTAGGATTTATAACAGGAATCGGGAGGGATTTATAACGGGAATCGGATGGGATTTATAAAAGGAATCGGGTGGGATTTATAAGAGGAATCAATTGGGATTTATGACAGGAATTGGGTGGGATTTATAACAGGAATCAGATGGGATTTATAAAAGGAATCGGTTGGGATTTATAAGAGGAATCAAGTGGGATTTATGACAGGAATTGGGTGGGATTTATAACAGGAATCTGGTGGGATTTATAACAGGAATCGGTGGGATTTATAACAGGAATGCGAATAGATTTATAACAGGAATCAGTGGGATTTATATCTAGAATCGGGTGGGATTTATAACAGGAATCAGTGGGATTTATAACAGGATTCGAGTGGGATTTATAACAGGAATGGGATGGGGTTTATAACAGGAATCAGTTGGATTCATAACAGGAATTGGGTGGGATTTATTATAGGAATTAAGTGGGATTTATAACATGAATCGGGTGGGATTTATAACATGAATCACGTGGGATTTATAACTGGAATCGGCTGGAATTTATAACAGGAATCGGGTGGGATTTATAACAGGAATTTAGGGGGATTCATAACAGGTATCAGGTGGGATTTATAACTGGAATCGGCTGGGATTTATAACAGGAATCAGTGGGATTTATAACAGGAATCGAGTGGCATTTATAACAGAAATCGGGTGGGATCCATAACATGAATTGGGTGGGATTTATAACAGGAATCGAGTGGGATTTATCACAGGATTCGCGTGGGATTTATATCTGGAATCGGGAGTGATTTTGAACAGGAATCAGGTGGATTTTATAACAGAAATCGGGTTGGATTTATAACAGGAATCGGTTGGGATTTATAACAGGAATTGGGTGGGATTTATAACAGGAATCAGGTGGGATTTTTAACCGGAATCTGGTGGGATTTATAACAGGAATCGGTGGGATTTATAACAGGAATCGAGTTTGATTTACAACAGGAATCGGGTGGGATTTACAAAAGGAATCGGGTAGGATTCATAAGAGGAATCAAGTGGGATTTATAACAGGAATCGGGTGTGATTTATGACCGGAATCGTGTGGGATTTATAATCGGAATCGGGTGGGATTCATAACAGGAATCTTTTGGGGTTTACAACAGGAATTAGGTGGGATTTATTACAGGAATCGGATGGGATTTATAACAGGAATCGAGTTGGATTTATAACAGGAATGGGGTGTGATTTATATCTGGAATCGGGTGTGATTTATAACAGGCATTGGGTGGGATTTATAACAGGAATCCGAATAGATTTATAACAGGAATCAGTGGGATTTATATCTAGAATCGGGTGGGATTTATAACAGGAATCAGTGGGATTTATAACAGGAATCGGGTGGGTTTTACAAAAGGAATCGGGTAGGATTTATAAGAGGAATCAAGTGGGATTTATAACAGGAATCGGGTGTGATTTATGACCGGAATCGTGTGGGATATATAACAGGAATCAGGTGTGATTTATAACAGGAATCATGTGGGACTTATAATAGGAATCATGTGGGATTTATAACAGGAATCGGATGGGATTTATAACTGGAATCGGATGGGATTTATAACAGGAATCGGATGGGATTTATAACAGGAATCTCATGGGATTTTTTACAGGAATCAGGTGAGTTTTATAACAGGAATCAGTTGGGATTTATAACAGGAATCTCGTGGGATTTATAACAGGAATCGGATGGGATTTGTAACAGGAATCGGGTGTGATTTATAACAGGAATCGGTTGGGATTTATAACAGGAATCAAGTGGGATTTATAACAGGAATGGGTTGGGGTTTATAACAGGAATCGCATGGGATTTAAAACAGGGATGGGGTGGGATTGATAACAGGAATCAATCGGATTTATAACAGGAATCCAGTTGGATATATAACAGGAATGGGATGTGATTTATAACAGGAATTGGGTGGGATTTATAACAGGAATCAGTGGGATTTATAACTGGAATCATGTGGGATTTATAACAGGAATCAAGTGGGATTTATAACAGGAATCGGGTGGGATTTATAAAAGGAATCGGGTGGGATTTATAACAGGAATCAAGTAGAATTTATAGCTGGAATCAGGTTGGGTTAATAAGAGGAATCAAGTGGGTTTTCTTACAGGAATCGGGTGGGATTTATAACAGGAATCGGGTGGGATTTATAACTGGAATCGGGTGGGGTTTATAACAGGAATCAAGTGGGATTTATAACAGGAATCTGCTGGGATTTATAACAGGAATCGGGCGGAGTTTATAACAGAAATCGAGTGGGATTTATAAGAGGAATCAAGTGGGATTTATAACAGGAATCGGGTGTGATTTATAACAGGAATCGGGTGGGATTTATAATGGAAATTGGGTGGGATTCATAACAGGAATCGGGTGGGATTTATAACAGGAATCAGTGGGATTTATAACAGGATTCGAGTGGGATTTATAACAGGAATGGGGTGGGGTTTATAACAGGAATCAGTTGGATTCATAACAGGAATTGGGTGGGATTTATTATAGGAATTAAGTGGGATTTATAACATGAATCGGGTGGGATTTATAACATGAATCACGTGGGATTTATAACTGGAATCGGCTGGAATTTATAACAGGAATCGGGTGGGATTTATAACAGGAATTTAGGGGGATTCATAACAGGTATCAGGTGGGATTTATAACTGGAATCGGCTGGGATTTATAACAGGAATCAGTGGGATTTATAACAGGAATCGAGTGGCATTTATAACAGAAATCGGGTGGGATCCATAACATGAATTGGGTGGGATTTATAACAGGAATCGAGTGGGATTTATCACAGGATTCGCGTGGGATTTATATCTGGAATCGGGAGTGATTTTGAACAGGAATCAGGTGGATTTTATAACAGAAATCGGGTTGGATTTATAACAGGAATCGGTTGGGATTTATAACAGGAATTGGGTGGGATTTATAACAGGAATCAGGTGGGATTTTTAACCGGAATCTGGTGGGATTTATAACAGGAATCGGTGGGATTTATAACAGGAATCGAGTTTGATTTACAACAGGAATCGGGTGGGATTTACAAAAGGAATCGGGTAGGATTCATAAGAGGAATCAAGTGGGATTTATAACAGGAATCGGGTGTGATTTATGACCGGAATCGTGTGAGATTTATAATCGGAATCGGGTGGGATTCATAACAGGAATCTTTTGGGGTTTACAACAGGAATTAGGTGGGATTTATTACAGGAATCGGATGGGATTTATAACAGGAATCGAGTTGGATTTATAACAGGAATGGGGTGTGATTTATATCTGGAATCGGGTGTGATTTATAACAGGCATTGGGTGGGATTTATAACAGGAATCCGAATAGATTTATAACAGGAATCAGTGGGATTTATATCTAGAATCGGGTGGGATTTATAACAGGAATCAGTGGGATTTATAACAGGAATCGGGTGGGTTTTACAAAAGGAATCGGGTAGGATTTATAAGAGGAATCAAGTGGGATTTATAACAGGAATCGGGTGTGATTTATGACCGGAATCATGTGGGATATATAACAGGAATCAGGTGTGATTTATAACAGGAATCATGTGGGACTTATAATAGGAATCATGTGGGATTTATAACAGGAATCGGATGGGATTTATAACTGGAATCGGATGGGATTTATAACAGGAATCGGATGGGATTTATAACAGGAATCGGATGGGATTTATAACAGGAATCTCATGGGATTTTTTACAGGAATCAGGTGAGTTTTATAACAGGAATCAGTTGGGATTTATAACAGGAATCTCGTGGGATTTATAACAGGAATCGGATGGGATTTGTAACAGGAATCGGGTGTGATTTATAACAGGAATCGGTTGGGATTTATAACAGGAATCAAGTGGGATTTATAACAGGAATGGGTTGGGGTTTATAACAGGAATCGCATGGGATTTAAAACAGGGATGGGGTGGGATTGATAACAGGAATCAATCGGATTTATAACAGGAATCCAGTTGGATATATAACAGGAATGGGATGTGATTTATAACAGGAATTGGGTGGGATTTATAACAGGAATCAGTGGGATTTATAACTGGAATCATGTGGGATTTATAACAGGAATCAAGTGGGATTTATAACAGGAATCGGGTGGGATTTATAAAAGGAATCGGGTGGGATTTATAACAGGAATCAAGTAGAATTTATAGCTGGAATCAGGTTGGGTTAATAAGAGGAATCAAGTGGGTTTTCTTACAGGAATCGGGTGGGATTTATAACAGGAATCGGGTGGGATTTATAACTGGAATCGGGTGGGGTTTATAACAGGAATCAAGTGGGATTTATAACAGGAATCTGCTGGGATTTATAACAGGAATCGGGCGGAGTTTATAACAGAAATCGAGTGGGATTTATAAGAGGAATCAAGTGGGATTTATAACAGGAATCGGGTGTGATTTATAACAGGAATCGGGTGGGATTTATAATGGAAATTGGGTGGGATTCATAACAGGAATCTGGTGGGATTTATAACAGGAATCAAGTGGGATTCATAACTGGAATCCGCTAGGATTTATAACAGGAATCGGGTGGGATTTATAACGGGAATCGGATGGGATTTATAAAAGGAATCGGGTGGGATTTATAAGAGGAATCAAGTGGGATTTATGACAGGAATTGGGTGGGATTTATAACAGGAATCAGATGGGATTTATAAAAGGAATCGGGTGGGATTTATAAGAGGAATCAAGTGGGATTTATGACAGGAATTGGGTGGGATTTATAACCGGAATCTGGTGGGATTTATAACAGGAATCGGTGGGATTTATAACAGGAATCGAGTTGGATTTACAACAGGAATCGGGTGGGATTTACAAAAGGAATCGGGTAGGATTCATAAGAGGAATCAAGTGGGATTTATAACAGGAATCGGGTGTGATTTATGACCGGAATCGTGTGGGATTTATAATCGGAATCGGGTGGGATTCATAACAGGAATCTGTTGGGGTTTACAACAGGAATTAGGTGGGATTTATAACAGGAATCTAGTGGGATTTATAACAGGAATCAGTGGGATTTATAACAGGAATCGAGTTGGATTTATAACAGGAATGGGGTGGGATTTATAACAGGAATCCGAATAGATTTATAACAGGAATCAGTGGGATTTATATCTAGAATCGGGTGGGATTTATAACAGGAATCAGTGGGATTTATAACAGGATTCGAGTGGGATTTATAACAGGAATGGGGTGGGGTTTATAACAGGAATCAGTTGGATTCATAACAGGAATTGGGTGGGATTTATTACAGGAATTAAGTGGGATTTATAACACGAATCGGGTGGGATTTATAACATGAATCACGTGGGATTTATAACTGGAATCGGCTGGAATTTATAACAGGAATCGGGTGGGATTTATAACAGGAATTAAGTGGGATTCATAACAGGTATCGGGTGGGATTTATAACTGGAATTGGCTGGGATTTATAACAGGAATCAGTGGGATTTATAACAGGAATCGAGTGGCATTTATAACAGAAATCGGGTGGGATCCATAACATGAATTGGGTGGGATTTATAACAGGAATTGAGTGGGATTTATCACAGGATTCGCGTGGGATTTATATCTGGAATCGGGAGTGATTTTGAACAGGAATCAGGTAGATTTTATAACAGAAATCGGGTTGGATTTATAACAGGAATCGGTTGGGATTTATAACAGGAATCGGGTGGGATTTATAACAGGAATCGGGTGTGATTTATAACAGGAATTGGATGGGATTTATAACAGGAATCGGGTGTGATTTATAACAGGAATCGGGTGGGTTTTTTAACAGGAATCGGGTGGGATTAATAGCTGGAATCGGATGTGATTTAGAACAGGAATCGGGTGGGATTTATAAGAGGAATCAAGTGGGATTTATAACAGGAATCGGGTGTGATTTATGACCGGAATCGTGTGGGATTTATAACAGGAATCGGGTGGGATTAATAACAGGAATCAGGTGTGATTTATAACAGGAATCGGATGGGATTTATAACAGGAATCGGATGGGATTTATAACAGGAATCAGATGGGATTTATAACAGGAATCGGTTGGCATTTATAACAGGAATCAAGTGGGATTTATAACAGGAATGGGGTGGGGTTTATAACAGGAATCGCGTGGGATTTAAAACAGGGATGGGGTGGGATTGATAACAGGAATCAATCGGATTTATAACAGGAATCCAGTTGGATATATAACAGGAATGGGATGTGATTTATAACAGGAATTGGGTGGGATTTATAACAGGAATCAGTGGGATTTATAACTGGAATCATGTGGGATTTATAACATTAATCAAGTGGGATTTATAACAGGAATCGGGTGGGATTTATAAAAGGAATCGGGTGGGATTTATAACAGGAATCAAGTAGAATTTATAGCTGGAATCAGGTTGGGTTACTAAGAGGAATCAAGTGGGTTTTCTTACAGGAATCGGGTGGGATTTATAACAGGAATCGGGTGGGATTTATAACTGGAATCGGGTGGGGTTTATAACAGGAATCAAGTGGGATTTATAACAGGAATTTGCTGGGATTTATAACAGGAATCGGGCGGAGTTTATAACAGGAATCGGGTGGGATTTATAAAAGTAATCGGGTGGGATTTATAAGAGGAATCAGGTGTGATTTATAACAGGAATCGGGTGGGATTTATAATGGAAATTGGGTGGGATTCATAACAGGAATCTGGTGGGATTTATAATAGGAATCAAGTGGGATTCATAACTGGAATCTGCTAGGATTTATAACAGGAATCGGGTGGGATTTATAACGGGAATCAGGTGGGATTTAAAGCAGGAATTGGATGGGATTTCTAACAGGAATCAGATGGGATTTATAAAAGGAATCGGGTGGGATTTATAAGAGGAATCAAGTGGGATTTATAAAAGGAATTGGGTGGGATTTATAACCGGAATCTGGTGGGATTTATAACAGGAATCGGTGGGATTTATAACAGGAATTGAGTTGGATTTACAACAGGAATCGGGTGGGATTTACAAAAGGAATCGGGTAGGATTCATAAGAGGAATCAAGTGGGATTTATAACAGGAATCGGGTGTGATTTATGACCGGAATCGTGTGGGATTTATAATCGGAATCGGGTGGGATTCATAACAGGAATCTGTTGGGGTTTACAACAGGAATTAGGTGGGATTTATAACAGGAATCTAGTGGGATTTATAACAGGAATCAGTGGGATTTATAACAGGAATCGAGTTGGATTTATAACAGGAATGGGGTTGGATTTATAACAGGAATCCGAATAGATTTATAACAGGAATCAGTGGGATTTATATCTAGAATCGGGTGGGATTTATAACAGGAATCAGTGGGATTTATAACAGGATTCGAGTGGGATTTATAACAGGAATGGGGTGGGGTTTATAACAGGAATCAGTTGGATTCATAACAGGAATTCGGTGGGATTTATTACAGGAATTAAGTGGGATTTATAACATGAATCGGGTGGGATTTATAACATGAATCACGTGGGATTTATAACTGGAATCGGCTGGAATTTATAACAGGAATCGGGTGGGATTTATAACAGGAATTAAGTGGGATTCATAACAGGTATCAGGTGGGATTTATAACTGGAATCGGCTGGGATTTATAACAGGAATCAGTGGGATTTATAACAGGAATCGAGTGGCATTTATAACAGAAATCGGGTGGGATCCATAACATGAATTGGGTGGGATTTATAACAGGAATCGAGTGGGATTTATCACAGAATTCGCGTGGGATTTATATCTGGAATCGGGAGTGATTTTGAACAGGAATCAGGTGCATTTTATAACAGAAATCGGGTTGGATTTATAACAGGAATCGGTTGGGATTTATAACAGGAATTGGGTGGGATTTATAACAGGAATCGGGTGGGATTTATAACAGGAATTGGATGGGATTTATAACAGGAATCGGGTGTGATTTATAACAGGAATCGGGTGGGTTTTTTAACAGGAATCGGGTGGGATTAATAGCTGGAATCGGATGTGATTTAGAACAGGAATCGGGTGGGATTTATGAGAGGAATCAAGTGGGATTTATAACAGGAATCGGGTGTGATTTATGACCGGAATCGGGTGGGATTTATAACAGGAATCAGGTGGGGTTTATAACAGGAATCGGATGGGATTTATAACAGGAATCGGATGGGATTTATAACAGGAATCGGTTGGGATTTAAAACAGGGATGGGGTGGGATTGATAACAGGAATCAATCGGATTTATAACAGGAATCCAGTTGGATATATAACAGGAATGGGATGTGATTTATAACAGGAATTGGGTGGGATTTATAACAGGAATCAGTGGGATTTATAACTGGAATCATGTGGGATTTATAACAGGAATGGGGTGCTATTTATATCTGGAATCGGGTGTGATTTATAACAGGAATCGGGTGGGATTTATAATGGAAATTGGGTGGGATTCATAACAGGAATCTGGTGGGATTTATAATAGGAATCGGGTGGAATTTATAACGGGAATCAGGTGGGATTTAAAGCAGGAATTGGATGGGATTTCTAACAGGAATCAGATGGGATTTATAAAAGGAATTGGGTGGGATTTATAACCGGAATCTGGTGGGATTTATAACAGGAATCGGTGGGATTTATAACAGGAATCGAGTTGGATTTACAACAGGAATCGGGTGGGATTTACAAAAGGAATCGTGTAGGATTCATAAGAGGAATCAAGTGGGATTTATAACAGGAATCGGGTGTGATTTATGACCGGAATCGTGTGAGATTTATAATCGGAATCGGGTGGGATTCATTACAGGAATCTGTTGTGGTTTACAACAGGAATTAGGTGGGATTTATTACAGGAATCTAGTGGGATTTATAACAAGAATCAGTGGGATTTATAACAGGAATCGAGTTGGATTTATAACAGGAATGGGGTGTGATTTATATCTGGAATCGGGTGTGATTTATAACAGGAATTGGGTGGGATTTATAACAGGAATCCGAATAGATTTATAACAGGAATCAGTGGGATTTATATCTCGAATCGGGTGGGATTTATAACAGGAATCAGTGGGATTTATAACAGGAATCGGGTGGGTTTTACAAAAGGAATCGGGTAGGATTTATAAGAGGAATCAAGTGGGATTTATAACAGGAATCGGGTGTGATTTATGACCGGAATCGTGTGGGATATATAACAGGAATCAGGTGTGATTTATAACAGGAATCATGTGGGATTTATAACAGGAATAATGTGGGATTTATAACAGGAATCGGATGGGATTTATAACTGGAATCAGGTGTGATTTATAACAGGAATCGGATGGGATTTATAACAGGAATCTCATGGGATTTTTTACAGGAATCAGGTGAGTTTTATAACAGGAATCAGTTGGGATTTATAACAGGAATCTTGTGGGATTTATAACAGGAATCGGATGGGATTTGTAACAGGAATCGGGTGTGATTTATAACAGGAATCGGTTGGGATTTATAACAGGAATCAAGTGGGATTTATAACAGGAATGGGTTGGGGTTTATAAGAGGAATCGCATGGGATTTAAAACAGGGATGGGGTGGGATTGATAACAGGAATCAATCGGATTTATAACAGGAATCCAGTTGGATATATAACAGGATTGGGATGTGATTTATAACAGGAATTGGGTGGGATTTATAACAGGAATCAGTGGGATTTATAACTGGAATCATGTGGGATTTATAACAGGAATCAAGTGGGATTTATAACAGGAATCGGGTGGGATTTATAAAAGGAATCGGGTGGGATTTATAACAGGAATCAAGTAGAATTTATAGCTGGAATCAGGTTGGGTTAATAAGAGGAATCAAGTGGGTTTTCTTACAGGAATCGGGTGGGATTTATAACAGGAATCGGGTGGGATTTATAACTGGAATCGGGTGGGGTTTATAACAGGAATCAAGTGGGATTTATAACAGGAATCTGCTGGGATTTATAAAAGGAATCGGGCGGAGTTTATAACAGGAATCGGGTGTGATTTATAATGGAAATTGGGTGGGATTCATAACAGGAATCTGGTGGGATTTATAACAGGAATCAAGTGGGATTCATAACTGGAATCGGATTGGATTTATAACAGGAATCTGGTGGGATTTATAACAGGAATCGGGTGGGATTTATAACGGGAATCAGGTGGGATTTATAACAGGAATTGGATGGGATTTATAACAGGAATCAGATGGGATTTATAAAAGGAATCGGGTGGGATTTATAAGAGGAATCAAGTGGGATTTATGACAGGAATTGGGTGGGATTTATAACCGGAATCTGGTGGGATTTATAACAGGAATCGGTGGGATTTATAACAGGAATCGAGTTGGATTTACAACAGGAATCGGGTGGGATTTACAAAAGGAATCGGGTAGGATTCATAAGAGGAATCAAGTGGGATTTATAACAGGAATCGGGTGTGATTTATGACCGGAATCGTGTGGGATTTATAATCGGAATCGGGTGGGATTCATAACAGGAATCTGTTGGGGTTTACAACAGGAATTAGGTGGGATTTATAACAGGAATCTAGTGGGATTTATAACAGGAATCAGTGGGATTTATAACAGGAATCGAGTTGGATTTATAACAGGAATCAGTGGGATTTATATCTAGAATCGGGTGGGATTTATAACAGGAATCAGTGGGATTTATAACAGGATTCGAGTGGGATTTATAACAGGAATGGGGTGGGGTTTATAACAGGAATCAGTTGGATTCATAACAGGAATTGGGTGGGATTTATTACAGGAATTAAGTGGTATTTATAACACGAATCGGGTGGGATTTATAACATGAATCACGTGGGATATATAACTGGAATCGGCTGGAATTTATAACAGGAATCGGGTGGGATTTATAACAGGAATTAAGTGGGATTCATAACAGGTATCGGGTGGGATTTATAACTGGAATCGGCTGGGATTTATAACAGGAATCAGTGGGATTTATAACAGGAATCGAGTGGCATTTATAACAGAAATCGGGTGGGATCCATAACATGAATTGGGTGGGATTTATAACAGGAATCGAGTGGGATTTATCACAGGATTCGCGTGGGATTTATATCTGGAATCGGGAGTGATTTTGAACAGGAATCAGGTGGATTTTATAACAGAAATCGGGTTGGATTTATAACAGGAATCGGTTGGGATTTATAACAGGAATCGGTTGGGATTTATAACAGGAATCGGGTGGGATTTATAACAGGAATCGGTTGGGATTTATAACAGGAATCGGGTGGGATTTATAACAGGAATTGGATGGGATTTATAACAGGAATCGGGTGTGATTTATAACAGGAATCGGGTGGGTTTTTTAACAGGAATCGGGTGGGATTAATATCTGGAATCGGATGTGATTTAGAACAGGAATCGGGTGGGATTTGTAACAGGAATCATGTGGGATTTATAAGAGGAATCAAGTGGGATTTATAACAGGAATTGGGTGTGATTTATGACCGGAATCGTGTGGGATTTATAACAGGAATCGGGTGGGATCCATAACATGAATTGGGTGGGATTTATAACAGGAATCGAGTGGGATTTATCACAGAATTCGCGTGGGATTTATATCTGGAATCGGGAGTGATTTTGAACAGGAATCAGGTGCATTTTATAACAGAAATCGGGTTGGATTTATAACAGGAATCGGTTGGGATTTATAACAGGAATTGGGTGGGATTTATAACAGGAATCGGGTGGGATTTATAACAGGAATTGGATGGGATTTATAACAGGAATCGGGTGTGATTTATAACAGGAATCGGGTGGGTTTTTTAACAGGAATCGGGTGGGATTAATAGCTGGAATCGGATGTGATTTAGAACAGGAATCGGGTGGGATTTATGAGAGGAATCAAGTGGGATTTATAACAGGAATCGGGTGTGATTTATGACCGGAATCGGGTGGGATTTATAACAGGAATCAGGTGGGGTTTATAACAGGAATCGGATGGGATTTATAACAGGAATCGGATGGGATTTATAACAGGAATCGGTTGGGATTTAAAACAGGGATGGGGTGGGATTGATAACAGGAATCAATCGGATTTATAACAGGAATCCAGTTGGATATATAACAGGAATGGGATGTGATTTATAACAGGAATTGGGTGGGATTTATAACAGGAATCAGTGGGATTTATAACTGGAATCATGTGGGATTTATAACAGGAATGGGGTGCTATTTATATCTGGAATCGGGTGTGATTTATAACAGGAATCGGGTGGGATTTATAATGGAAATTGGGTGGGATTCATAACAGGAATCTGGTGGGATTTATAATAGGAATCGGGTGGAATTTATAACGGGAATCAGGTGGGATTTAAAGCAGGAATTGGATGGGATTTCTAACAGGAATCAGATGGGATTTATAAAAGGAATTGGGTGGGATTTATAACCGGAATCTGGTGGGATTTATAACAGGAATCGGTGGGATTTATAACAGGAATCGAGTTGGATTTACAACAGGAATCGGGTGGGATTTACAAAAGGAATCGTGTAGGATTCATAAGAGGAATCAAGTGGGATTTATAACAGGAATCGGGTGTGATTTATGACCGGAATCGTGTGAGATTTATAATCGGAATCGGGTGGGATTCATTACAGGAATCTGTTGTGGTTTACAACAGGAATTAGGTGGGATTTATTACAGGAATCTAGTGGGATTTATAACAAGAATCAGTGGGATTTATAACAGGAATCGAGTTGGATTTATAACAGGAATGGGGTGTGATTTATATCTGGAATCGGGTGTGATTTATAACAGGAATTGGGTGGGATTTATAACAGGAATCCGAATAGATTTATAACAGGAATCAGTGGGATTTATATCTCGAATCGGGTGGGATTTATAACAGGAATCAGTGGGATTTATAACAGGAATCGGGTGGGTTTTACAAAAGGAATCGGGTAGGATTTATAAGAGGAATCAAGTGGGATTTATAACAGGAATCGGGTGTGATTTATGACCGGAATCGTGTGGGATATATAACAGGAATCAGGTGTGATTTATAACAGGAATCATGTGGGATTTATAACAGGAATAATGTGGGATTTATAACAGGAATCGGATGGGATTTATAACTGGAATCAGGTGTGATTTATAACAGGAATCGGATGGGATTTATAACAGGAATCTCATGGGATTTTTTACAGGAATCAGGTGAGTTTTATAACAGGAATCAGTTGGGATTTATAACAGGAATCTTGTGGGATTTATAACAGGAATCGGATGGGATTTGTAACAGGAATCGGGTGTGATTTATAACAGGAATCGGTTGGGATTTATAACAGGAATCAAGTGGGATTTATAACAGGAATGGGTTGGGGTTTATAAGAGGAATCGCATGGGATTTAAAACAGGGATGGGGTGGGATTGATAACAGGAATCAATCGGATTTATAACAGGAATCCAGTTGGATATATAACAGGATTGGGATGTGATTTATAACAGGAATTGGGTGGGATTTATAACAGGAATCAGTGGGATTTATAACTGGAATCATGTGGGATTTATAACAGGAATCAAGTGGGATTTATAACAGGAATCGGGTGGGATTTATAAAAGGAATCGGGTGGGATTTATAACAGGAATCAAGTAGAATTTATAGCTGGAATCAGGTTGGGTTAATAAGAGGAATCAAGTGGGTTTTCTTACAGGAATCGGGTGGGATTTATAACAGGAATCGGGTGGGATTTATAACTGGAATCGGGTGGGGTTTATAACAGGAATCAAGTGGGATTTATAACAGGAATCTGCTGGGATTTATATAAGGAATCGGGCGGAGTTTATAACAGGAATCGGGTGGGATTTATAAAAGGAATCAAGTGTGATTTATAACAGGAATCGGGTGTGATTTATAATGGAAATTGGGTGGGATTCATAACAGGAATCTGGTGGGATTTATAACAGGAATCAAGTGGGATTCATAACTGGAATCGGATTGGATTTATAACAGGAATCTGGTGGGATTTATAACAGGAATCGGGTGGGATTTATAACGGGAATCAGGTGGGATTTATAACAGGAATTGGATGGGATTTATAACAGGAATCAGATGGGATTTATAAAAGGAATCGGGTGGGATTTATAAGAGGAATCAAGTGGGATTTATGACAGGAATTGGGTGGGATTTATAACCGGAATCTGGTGGGATTTATAACAGGAATCGGTGGGATTTATAACAGGAATCGAGTTGGATTTACAACAGGAATCGGGTGGGATTTACAAAAGGAATCGGGTAGGATTCATAAGAGGAATCAAGTGGGATTTATAACAGGAATCGGGTGTGATTTATGACCGGAATCGTGTGGGATTTATAATCGGAATCGGGTGGGATTCATAACAGGAATCTGTTGGGGTTTACAACAGGAATTAGGTGGGATTTATAACAGGAATCTAGTGGGATTTATAACAGGAATCAGTGGGATTTATAACAGGAATCGAGTTGGATTTATAACAGGAATCAGTGGGATTTATATCTAGAATCGGGTGGGATTTATAACAGGAATCAGTGGGATTTATAACAGGATTCGAGTGGGATTTATAACAGGAATGGGGTGGGGTTTATAACAGGAATCAGTTGGATTCATAACAGGAATTGGGTGGGATTTATTACAGGAATTAAGTGGTATTTATAACACGAATCGGGTGGGATTTATAACATGAATCACGTGGGATATATAACTGGAATCGGCTGGAATTTATAACAGGAATCGGGTGGGATTTATAACAGGAATTAAGTGGGATTCATAACAGGTATCGGGTGGGATTTATAACTGGAATCGGCTGGGATTTATAACAGGAATCAGTGGGATTTATAACAGGAATCGAGTGGCATTTATAACAGAAATCGGGTGGGATCCATAACATGAATTGGGTGGGATTTATAACAGGAATCGAGTGGGATTTATCACAGGATTCGCGTGGGATTTATATCTGGAATCGGGAGTGATTTTGAACAGGAATCAGGTGGATTTTATAACAGAAATCGGGTTGGATTTATAACAGGAATCGGTTGGGATTTATAACAGGAATCGGTTGGGATTTATAACAGGAATCGGGTGGGATTTATAACAGGAATCGGTTGGGATTTATAACAGGAATCGGGTGGGATTTATAACAGGAATTGGATGGGATTTATAACAGGAATCGGGTGTGATTTATAACAGGAATCGGGTGGGTTTTTTAACAGGAATCGGGTGGGATTAATATCTGGAATCGGATGTGATTTAGAACAGGAATCGGGTGGGATTTGTAACAGGAATCATGTGGGATTTATAAGAGGAATCAAGTGGGATTTATAACAGGAATTGGGTGTGATTTATGACCGGAATCGTGTGGGATTTATAACAGGAATCGGGTGGGATTTATAACAGGAATCGGGTGGGGTTTATAACAGGAATCGGAAGGGTTTTATAACAGGAATCGGATGGGATTTATAACAGGAATCGGATGGGATTTATAACAGGAATCGGTTGGGATTTATAACAGGAATCAAGTGGGATTTATAACAGGAATGGGGTGGGGTTTATAACAGGAATCGCGTGGGATTTAAAACAGGGATGGGGTGGGATTGATAACAGGAATCAATCGGATTTATAACAGGAATCCAGTTGGATATATAACAGGAATGGGATGTGATTTATAACAGGAATTGGGTGGGATATAAAACAGGAATCAGTGGGATTTATAACTGGAATCATGTGGGATTTATAACAGGAATCAAGTGGGATTTATAACAGGAATCGGGTGGGATTTATAAATGGAATCAGGTGGGATTTATAACAGGAATCAAGTAGAATTTATAGCTGGAATCAGGTTGGGTTAATAAGAGGAATCAAGTGGGTTTTCTTACAGGAATCGGGTGGGTTTTATAACAGGAATCGGGTGGGATTTATAACTGGAATCGGGTGGGGTTTATAACAGGAATCAAGTGGGATTATTCACAGGAATCTGCTGGGATTTATAACAGGAATCGGGCGGAGTTTATAACAGGAATCGTGTGGGATTTATAAAAGGAATCGGGTGGGATTTATAAGAGGAATCAAGTGGGATTTATAACAGGAATCGGGTGTGATTTATAACAGGAATCGGGTGGGATCTATAATGGAAATTAAGTGGGATTCATAACAGGAATCTGTTGGGATTTATAACAGGAATCAAGTGGGATTCATAACTGGAATCCACTGGGATTAATAACAGGAATTGTGTGGGTTTCATAACAGGAATCGGGTGGAATTTATAACGGGAATCAGGTGGGATTTATAACAGGAATCAGATGGGATTTATAAAAGGAATCGGGTCGGATTTATAAGAGGAATCAAGTTGGATTTATGACAGGAATTGGGTGGGATTTATAACTGGAATCTGGTGGGATTTATAACAGGAATCAGTGGGATTTATAACAGGAATCGAGTTGGATTTACAACAGGAATCGGGTGGGATTTACAAAAGGAATCATGTAGGATTCATAAGAGGAATCAAGTGGGATTTATAACAGGAATCGGGTGTGATTTATGACCGGAATCGTGTGGGATTTATAATCGGAATCGGGTGGGATTCATAACAGGAATCTGTTGGGGTTTACAACAGGAATTAGGTGGGATTTATAGCAGGAATCTAGTGGGATTTATAACAGGAATCAGTGGGATTTATAACAGGAATCAAGTTGGATTTATAACAAGAATGGGGTGTGATTTATATCTGGAATCGGGAGTGATTTTGAACAGGAATCAGGTGTGATTTATAACAGAAATCAGGTGAGATTTATAACAGAAATCGAGTGGGATTTATAACAGGAATCGGGTGGGATTTATAACAGGAATCGGGTGTGATTTATAACAGGTATCGGGTGGGATTTATAACAGGAATCGGGTGGGTTTTAAAACAGGAATCGGGTGGGTTTTACAAAAGGAATCGGGTAGGATTTATAACAGGAATCGGGTGGGATTTATAACAGGAATCAGGTGGGATTTATAAGAGGAATCAAGTGGGATTTATAACAGGAATCGGGTGTGATTTATGACCGGATTCGTGTGGGATTTATGACAGGAATCGGTTGGGATTTATAACAGGAATCGCGTGGGATTTAAAACAGGGATGGGGTGGGATTGATAACAGGAATCAATCGGATTTATAACAGGAATCCAGTTGGATATATAACAGGAATGGGATGTGATTTATAACAGGAATTGGGTGGAATTTATAACAGGAATCAGTGGGACTTATAACTGGAATCAAGTGGGATTTATAACAGGAATCGGGTGGGATTTATAACAGGAATCGGGTGTGATTTATAACAGGAATCGGGTGGGATTTATAATGGAAATTGGGTGGGATTCATAACAGGAATCTGGTGGGATTTATAACAGGAATCAAGTGGGATTTATAACAGGAATCGGGTGGAATTTATAACGGAAATCAGGTGGGATTTATAACAGGAATTGGATGGATTTTATAACAGGAATCGGATGGGATTTATAAAAGGATTTGGGTGGAATTTATAAGAGGAATCAAGTGGGATTTATGACAGGAATTGGGTGGGATTTATAACCGGAATCGGGTAGGATTTATAACAGGAATCGGATGGGATTTATAACAGGAATCGGGTGTGATTTATAACAGGAATCGGGTGGGATTTATAACAGGAATCGGATGGGATTTATTACAGGAATCGGGTGGGATTAATAGCTGGAATCAGATGGGATTCATAACAGGAATCGGATGGGATTTATAACAGGAATCTGGTGGGTTTTATAACAGGAATCGGGTGTGATTAATAGCTGGAATGGGATGGTATTTTTTATCAGGAATCGGATGGGATTAATAGCTGGAATCGGATGGGATTGATAACAGGAATCGGATGGGATTTATAACAGGAATCGGGTGGGATTAATAGCTGGAATCGGATGGGATTGATAACAGGAATCGGATGGGATTTATAACAGGAATCGGGTGGGATTAATAGCTGGAATCGGATGGGATTGATAACAGGAATCGGATGGGATTAATAGCTGGAATCGGGTGGGATTAATAGCTGGAATCGGATGGGATTTATAACAGGAATCAGTGGGATTTATAACAGGAATCAGTGGGATTTATAACAGGAATGGGGTGGGGTTTATAACAGGAATCGCGTGGGATTTAAAACAGGGATGGGGTGGGATTTATAACAGGAATCCAGTTGGATTTATAACAGGAATCAGTGGGATTTCTAACCGGAATCGCGTGAGGTTTATAACAGGAATCAGTGGGATTTCAATCAGGAATGGGGTGGGGTTTCTCACAGGATTCGGGTGGGATTTATAACAGGATTGGGTTGGGATTTATAACAGGAATCAGTGGGAATTATAACAGGAACCGAGTGGGATTTATGACAGGAATCAGATGGGATTTATAACAGGAATCAGGTGTGATTTATAACAGGAATCGGATGGGATTTATTACAGGAATCGGATGGGATTTATAACAGGAATCAGGTGTGATTTATAACAGGAATCGGATGGGATTTATTACAGGAATCAGGTGTGATTTATAACAGGAATCGGATGGGATTTATAACAGGAATCAGTGGGATTTATAACAGGAATCGGATGGGATTTATAACATGAATCAGTGGGATTTATAACAGGAATCGGATGGGATTGATAACAGGAATCAGTGGGATTTATAACAGGAATCGGATGGGATTTATAACAGGAATCAGGTGTGATTTATAACAGGAATCGAATGGGATTTATAACAGGAATCGGGTGGGATTTATAACAGGAATCGGATGGGATCTATAACAGGAATCATGTGTGATTGATAACAGGAATCGGATGGGATTTATAACTGGAATCAGGTGTGATTTATAACAGGAATCGGATGGGATTGATAACAGGAATCGGATGGGATTTATAACAGGAATCGGGTGGGATTAATAGCTGGAATCGGATGGGATTGATAACAGGAATCGGATGGGATTTATAACAGGAATCGGGTGGGATTAATAGCTGGAATCGGATGGGATTGATAACAGGAATCGGATGGGATTTATAACAGGAATCGGGTGGGATTAATAGCTGGAATCGGGTGGGATTAATAGCTGGAATCGGATGGGATTTATAACAGGAATCAGTGGGATTTATAACAGGAATCAGTGGGATTTATAACAGGAATGGGGTGGGGTTTATAACAGGAATCGCGTGGGATTTAAAACAGGGATGGGGTGGGATTTATAACAGGAATCCAGTTGGATTTATAACAGGAATCAGTGGGATTTCTAACCGGAATCGCGTGAGGTTTATAACAGGAATCAGTGGGATTTCAATCAGGAATGGGGTGGGGTTTCTCACAGGATTCGGGTGGGATTTATAACAGGATTGGGTTGGGATTTATAACAGGAATCAGTGGGAATTATAACAGGAACCGAGTGGGATTTATGACAGGAATCAGATGGGATTTATAACAGGAATCAGGTGTGATTTATAACAGGAATCGGATGGGATTTATTACAGGAATCGGATGGGATTTATAACAGGAATCAGGTGTGATTTATAACAGGAATCGGATGGGATTTATTACAGGAATCAGGTGTGATTTATAACAGGAATCGGATGGGATTTATAACAGGAATCAGTGGGATTTATAACAGGAATCGGATGGGATTTATAACATGAATCAGTGGGATTTATAACAGGAATCGGATGGGATTGATAACAGGAATCAGTGGGATTTATAACAGGAATCGGATGGGATTTATAACAGGAATCAGGTGTGATTTATAACAGGAATCGAATGGGATTTATAACAGGAATCGGGTGGGATTTATAACAGGAATCGGATGGGATCTATAACAGGAATCATGTGTGATTGATAACAGGAATCGGATGGGATTTATAACTGGAATCAGGTGTGATTTATAACAGGAATCGGATGGGATTTATAACTGGAATCAGGTGTGATTTATAACAGGAATCGGATGGGATTTATAACAGGAATCGGATGGGATTTATAACAGGAATCGCGTGGGATATATAACAGGAATCAGGTGTGATTTATAACAGGAATTGGATGGGATTTATAAAAGGAATCGGATGGGATTTATTGCAGGAATCGGATGGGATTTATAACAGGAATTAGGTGGGATTTATAACAGGAATCTAGTGGGATTTATAACAGGAATCAGTGGGATTTATAACAGGAATCGAGTTGGATTTATAACAAGAATGGGGTGTGATTTATATCTGGAATCGGGAGTGATTTTGAACAGGAATCAGGTGTGATTTATAACAGAAATCAGGTGAGATTTATAACAGGTATCAGGTGGATTTTATAACAGAAATCGAGTGGGATTTATAACAGGAATCGGGTGGGATTTATAACAGGAATCGGGTGGGATTTATAACAGGTATCGGGTGGGATTTATAACAGGAATCGGGTGGGATTTATAACAGGAATTAAGTGGGATTCATAACAGGTATCGGGTGGGATTTATAACTGGAATCGGCTGGGATTTATAACAGGAATCAGTGGGATTTATAACAGGAATCGAGTGGCATTTATAACAGAAATCGGGTGGGATCCATAACATGAATTGGGTGGGATTTATAACAGGAATCGAGTGGGATTTATCACAGGATTCGCGTGGGATTTATATCTGGAATCGGGAGTGATTTTGAACAGGAATCAGGTGGATTTTATAACAGAAATCGGGTTGGATTTATAACAGGAATCGGTTGGGATTTATAACAGGAATCGGTTGGGATTTATAACAGGAATCGGGTGGGATTTATAACAGGAATCGGTTGGGATTTATAACAGGAATCGGGTGGGATTTATAACAGGAATTGGATGGGATTTATAACAGGAATCGGGTGTGATTTATAACAGGAATCGGGTGGGTTTTTTAACAGGAATCGGGTGGGATTAATATCTGGAATCGGATGTGATTTAGAACAGGAATCGGGTGGGATTTGTAACAGGAATCATGTGGGATTTATAAGAGGAATCAAGTGGGATTTATAACAGGAATTGGGTGTGATTTATGACCGGAATCGTGTGGGATTTATAACAGGAATCGGGTGGGATTTATAACAGGAATCGGGTGGGGTTTATAACAGGAATCGGAAGGGTTTTATAACAGGAATCGGATGGGATTTATAACAGGAATCGGATGGGATTTATAACAGGAATCGGTTGGGATTTATAACAGGAATCAAGTGGGATTTATAACAGGAATGGGGTGGGGTTTATAACAGGAATCGCGTGGGATTTAAAACAGGGATGGGGTGGGATTGATAACAGGAATCAATCGGATTTATAACAGGAATCCAGTTGGATATATAACAGGAATGGGATGTGATTTATAACAGGAATTGGGTGGGATATAAAACAGGAATCAGTGGGATTTATAACTGGAATCATGTGGGATTTATAACAGGAATCAAGTGGGATTTATAACAGGAATCGGGTGGGATTTATAAATGGAATCAGGTGGGATTTATAACAGGAATCAAGTAGAATTTATAGCTGGAATCAGGTTGGGTTAATAAGAGGAATCAAGTGGGTTTTCTTACAGGAATCGGGTGGGTTTTATAACAGGAATCGGGTGGGATTTATAACTGGAATCGGGTGGGGTTTATAACAGGAATCAAGTGGGATTATTCACAGGAATCTGCTGGGATTTATAACAGGAATCGGGCGGAGTTTATAACAGGAATCGTGTGGGATTTATAAAAGGAATCGGGTGGGATTTATAAGAGGAATCAAGTGGGATTTATAACAGGAATCGGGTGTGATTTATAACAGGAATCGGGTGGGATCTATAATGGAAATTAAGTGGGATTCATAACAGGAATCTGTTGGGATTTATAACAGGAATCAAGTGGGATTCATAACTGGAATCCACTGGGATTAATAACAGGAATTGTGTGGGTTTCATAACAGGAATCGGGTGGAATTTATAACGGGAATCAGGTGGGATTTATAACAGGAATCAGATGGGATTTATAAAAGGAATCGGGTCGGATTTATAAGAGGAATCAAGTTGGATTTATGACAGGAATTGGGTGGGATTTATAACTGGAATCTGGTGGGATTTATAACAGGAATCAGTGGGATTTATAACAGGAATCGAGTTGGATTTACAACAGGAATCGGGTGGGATTTACAAAAGGAATCATGTAGGATTCATAAGAGGAATCAAGTGGGATTTATAACAGGAATCGGGTGTGATTTATGACCGGAATCGTGTGGGATTTATAATCGGAATCGGGTGGGATTCATAACAGGAATCTGTTGGGGTTTACAACAGGAATTAGGTGGGATTTATAGCAGGAATCTAGTGGGATTTATAACAGGAATCAGTGGGATTTATAACAGGAATCAAGTTGGATTTATAACAAGAATGGGGTGTGATTTATATCTGGAATCGGGAGTGATTTTGAACAGGAATCAGGTGTGATTTATAACAGAAATCAGGTGAGATTTATAACAGAAATCGAGTGGGATTTATAACAGGAATCGGGTGGGATTTATAACAGGAATCGGGTGTGATTTATAACAGGTATCGGGTGGGATTTATAACAGGAATCGGGTGGGTTTTAAAACAGGAATCGGGTGGGTTTTACAAAAGGAATCGGGTAGGATTTATAACAGGAATCGGGTGGGATTTATAACAGGAATCAGGTGGGATTTATAAGAGGAATCAAGTGGGATTTATAACAGGAATCGGGTGTGATTTATGACCGGAATCGTGTGGGATTTATGACAGGAATCGGTTGGGATTTATAACAGGAATCGCGTGGGATTTAAAACAGGGATGGGGTGGGATTGATAACAGGAATCAATCGGATTTATAACAGGAATCCAGTTGGATATATAACAGGAATGGGATGTGATTTATAACAGGAATTGGGTGGAATTTATAACAGGAATCAGTGGGACTTATAACTGGAATCAAGTGGGATTTATAACAGGAATCGGGTGGGATTTATAACAGGAATCGGGTGTGATTTATAACAGGAATCGGGTGGGATTTATAATGGAAATTGGGTGGGATTCATAACAGGAATCTGGTGGGATTTATAACAGGAATCAAGTGGGATTTATAACAGGAATCGGGTGGAATTTATAACGGAAATCAGGTGGGATTTATAACAGGAATTGGATGGATTTTATAACAGGAATCGGATGGGATTTATAAAAGGATTTGGGTGGAATTTATAAGAGGAATCAAGTGGGATTTATGACAGGAATTGGGTGGGATTTATAACCGGAATCGGGTAGGATTTATAACAGGAATCGGATGGGATTTATAACAGGAATCGGGTGTGATTTATAACAGGAATCGGGTGGGATTTATAACAGGAATCGGATGGGATTTATTACAGGAATCGGGTGGGATTAATAGCTGGAATCAGATGGGATTCATAACAGGAATCGGATGGGATTTATAACAGGAATCTGGTGGGTTTTATAACAGGAATCGGGTGTGATTAATAGCTGGAATGGGATGGTATTTTTTATCAGGAATCGGATGGGATTAATAGCTGGAATCGGATGGGATTGATAACAGGAATCGGATGGGATTTATAACAGGAATCGGGTGGGATTAATAGCTGGAATCGGATGGGATTGATAACAGGAATCGGATGGGATTTATAACAGGAATCGGGTGGGATTAATAGCTGGAATCGGATGGGATTGATAACAGGAATCGGATGGGATTAATAGCTGGAATCGGGTGGGATTAATAGCTGGAATCGGATGGGATTTATAACAGGAATCAGTGGGATTTATAACAGGAATCAGTGGGATTTATAACAGGAATGGGGTGGGGTTTATAACAGGAATCGCGTGGGATTTAAAACAGGGATGGGGTGGGATTTATAACAGGAATCCAGTTGGATTTATAACAGGAATCAGTGGGATTTCTAACCGGAATCGCGTGAGGTTTATAACAGGAATCAGTGGGATTTCAATCAGGAATGGGGTGGGGTTTCTCACAGGATTCGGGTGGGATTTATAACAGGATTGGGTTGGGATTTATAACAGGAATCAGTGGGAATTATAACAGGAACCGAGTGGGATTTATGACAGGAATCAGATGGGATTTATAACAGGAATCAGGTGTGATTTATAACAGGAATCGGATGGGATTTATTACAGGAATCGGATGGGATTTATAACAGGAATCAGGTGTGATTTATAACAGGAATCGGATGGGATTTATTACAGGAATCAGGTGTGATTTATAACAGGAATCGGATGGGATTTATAACAGGAATCAGTGGGATTTATAACAGGAATCGGATGGGATTTATAACATGAATCAGTGGGATTTATAACAGGAATCGGATGGGATTGATAACAGGAATCAGTGGGATTTATAACAGGAATCGGATGGGATTTATAACAGGAATCAGGTGTGATTTATAACAGGAATCGAATGGGATTTATAACAGGAATCGGGTGGGATTTATAACAGGAATCGGATGGGATCTATAACAGGAATCATGTGTGATTGATAACAGGAATCGGATGGGATTTATAACTGGAATCAGGTGTGATTTATAACAGGAATCGGATGGGATTGATAACAGGAATCGGATGGGATTTATAACAGGAATCGGGTGGGATTAATAGCTGGAATCGGATGGGATTGATAACAGGAATCGGATGGGATTTATAACAGGAATCGGGTGGGATTAATAGCTGGAATCGGATGGGATTGATAACAGGAATCGGATGGGATTTATAACAGGAATCGGGTGGGATTAATAGCTGGAATCGGGTGGGATTAATAGCTGGAATCGGATGGGATTTATAACAGGAATCAGTGGGATTTATAACAGGAATCAGTGGGATTTATAACAGGAATGGGGTGGGGTTTATAACAGGAATCGCGTGGGATTTAAAACAGGGATGGGGTGGGATTTATAACAGGAATCCAGTTGGATTTATAACAGGAATCAGTGGGATTTCTAACCGGAATCGCGTGAGGTTTATAACAGGAATCAGTGGGATTTCAATCAGGAATGGGGTGGGGTTTCTCACAGGATTCGGGTGGGATTTATAACAGGATTGGGTTGGGATTTATAACAGGAATCAGTGGGAATTATAACAGGAACCGAGTGGGATTTATGACAGGAATCAGATGGGATTTATAACAGGAATCAGGTGTGATTTATAACAGGAATCGGATGGGATTTATTACAGGAATCGGATGGGATTTATAACAGGAATCAGGTGTGATTTATAACAGGAATCGGATGGGATTTATTACAGGAATCAGGTGTGATTTATAACAGGAATCGGATGGGATTTATAACAGGAATCAGTGGGATTTATAACAGGAATCGGATGGGATTTATAACATGAATCAGTGGGATTTATAACAGGAATCGGATGGGATTGATAACAGGAATCAGTGGGATTTATAACAGGAATCGGATGGGATTTATAACAGGAATCAGGTGTGATTTATAACAGGAATCGAATGGGATTTATAACAGGAATCGGGTGGGATTTATAACAGGAATCGGATGGGATCTATAACAGGAATCATGTGTGATTGATAACAGGAATCGGATGGGATTTATAACTGGAATCAGGTGTGATTTATAACAGGAATCGGATGGGATTTATAACTGGAATCAGGTGTGATTTATAACAGGAATCGGATGGGATTTATAACAGGAATCGGATGGGATTTATAACAGGAATCGCGTGGGATATATAACAGGAATCAGGTGTGATTTATAACAGGAATTGGATGGGATTTATAAAAGGAATCGGATGGGATTTATTGCAGGAATCGGATGGGATTTATAACAGGAATTAGGTGGGATTTATAACAGGAATCTAGTGGGATTTATAACAGGAATCAGTGGGATTTATAACAGGAATCGAGTTGGATTTATAACAAGAATGGGGTGTGATTTATATCTGGAATCGGGAGTGATTTTGAACAGGAATCAGGTGTGATTTATAACAGAAATCAGGTGAGATTTATAACAGGTATCAGGTGGATTTTATAACAGAAATCGAGTGGGATTTATAACAGGAATCGGGTGGGATTTATAACAGGAATCGGGTGGGATTTATAACAGGTATCGGGTGGGATTTATAACAGGAATCGGGTGGGTTTTATAACAGGAATCGGGTGGGTTTTACAAAAGGAATCGGGTAGGATTTATAAGAGGAATCAAGTGGGATTTATAACAGGAATCGGGTGTGATTTATGACCGGAATCGTGTGGGATTTATAACAGGAATCGGGTAGGATTTATAACAGGAATCAAGTGGGATTTATAACAGGAATCGGGTGTGATTTATGACCGGAATCGTGTGGGATTTATAACAGGAATCGGGTAGGATTTATAACAGGAATCAGGTGTGATTTATAACAGGAATCAGGTGGGATTTATAAGAGGAATCAAGTGGGATTTATAACAGGAATCGGGTGTGATTTATGACCGGAATCGTGTGGGATTTATAACAGGAATCGGGTGGGTTTTATAACAGGAATCAAGTGGGATTTATAACAGGAATCAAGTGGGATTTATAACAGGAATCGGATGGGATTTATAACAGGAATCAGATGCGATTTATAACAGTAATCGGGTGGGATTTATAACAGGAATCGGGTGGGATTTATAAATGGAATCAAGTGGGATTTATAACAGGAATCGGATGGGATTTATAACAGGAATCGGATGAGATTTCTAACAGGAATCTCGTGGGATTTATAACAGGAATCAGGTGGGATTCATAACAGGAATCGCGTGGGATTTATGACAGGAATCGGTTTGCATTTATAACAGGAATCGCGTGGGATTTAAAACAGGGATGGGGTGTGATTGATAACAGGAATCAATCGGATTTATAACAGGAATCCAGTTGGATATATAACAGGAATGGGATGTGATTTATTACAGGAATTGGGTGGAATTTATAACAGGAATCAGTGGGATTTATAACTGGAATCATGTGGGATTTATAACAGGAATCAAGTGGGATTTATAACAGGAATCGGGTGGGATTTACAAAAGGAATCAGGTGGGATTTATAACAGGAATCACGTAGAATTTATAGCTTGAATCAGGTTGGGTTAATAAGAGGAATCAAGTGGGTTTTCTTACAGGAATCGGGTGGGTTGTATAACAGGAATCGGGTGGGATTTATAACTGGAATCGGGTGGGGTTTATAACAGGAATCAAGTGGGATTTATAACAGGAATCTGCTGGGATTTATAACAGGAATCGGGCGGAGTTTATAACAGGAATCGGGTGTGATTTATAACAGGAATCGGGTGGGATTTATAATGGAAATTGGGTGGGATTCATAACAGGAATCTGGTGGGATTTATAACAGGAATCAAGTGGGATTTATAACAGGAATCGGGTGGAATTTATAACGGAAATCAGGTGGGATTTATAACAGGAATTGGATGGGATTTATAACAGGAATCGGATGGGATTTATAAAAGGAATCGGGTGGAATTTATAAGAGGAATCAAGTGGGATTTATGACAGGAATTGGGTGGGATTTATAACCGGAATCGGGTGGGATTTATAACAGGAATCGGATGGGATTTATAACAGGAATCGGGTGTGATTTATAACAGGAATCGGGTGGGATTTATAACAGGAATCGGATGGGATTTATTACAGGAATCGGGTGGGATTAATAGCTGGAATCGGATGGGATTCATAACAGGAATCGGATGGGATTTATAACAGGAATCTGGTGGGTTTTATAACAGGAATCGGGTGTGATTAATAGCTGGAATGGGATGGTATTTTTTATCAGGAATCGGATGTGATTAATAGCTGGAATCGGATGGGATTGATAACAGGAATCGGATGGGATTTATAACAGGAATCGGGTGGGATTAATAGCTGGAATCGGATGGGATTGATAACAGGAATCGGATGGGATTTATAACAGGAATCGGGTGGGATTAATAGCTGGAATCGGATGGGATTGATAACAGGAATCGGATGGGATTTATAACAGGAATCGGGTGGGATTAATAGCTAGAATCGGGTGGGATTAATTGCTGGAATCGGATGGGATTTATAACAGGAATCAGTGGGATTTATAACAGGAATCAGTGGGATTTATAACAGGAATGGGGTGGGGTTTATAACAGGAATCGCGTGGGATTTAAAACAGGGATGGGGTGGGATTTATAACAGGAATCCAGTTGGATTTATAACAGGAATCAGTGGGATTTCTAACCGGAATCGCGTGAGGTTTGTAACAGGAATCAGTGGGATTTCAATCAGGAATGGGGTGGGGTTTCTCACAGGATTCGGGTGGGATTTATAACAGGATTGGGTTGGGATTTATAACAGGAATCAGTGGGAATTATAACAGGAACCGAGTGGGATTTATGACAGAAATAGGATGGGATTTATAACAGGAATCAGGTGTGATTTATAACAGGAATCGGATGGGATTTATTACAGGAATCGGATGGGATTTATAACAGGAATCAGGTGTGATTTATAACAGGAATCGGATGGGATTTATTACAGGAATCAGGTGTGATTTATAACAGGAATCGGATGGGATTTATAACAGGAATCAGTGGGATTTATAACAGGAATCGGATGGGATTTATAACGGGTATCAGTGGGATTTATAACAGGAATCGGATGGGATTGATAACAGGAATCAGTGGGATTTATAACAGGAATCGGATGGGATTTATAACAGGAATCAGGTGTGATTTATAACAGGAATCTGATGGGATTTATAACAGGAATCGGGTGGGATTTATAACAGGAATCGGATGGGATCTATAACAGGAATCATGTGGGATTGATAACAGGAATCGGATGGGATTTATAACTGGAATCAGGTGTGATTTATAACAGGAATCGGATGGGATTTATAACAGGAATCATGTGGGATTGATAACAGGAATCGGATGGGATTTATAACTGGAATCAGGTGCGATTTATAACAGGAATCGGATGGGATTTATAACAGGAATCGCGTGGGATATATAACAGGAATCAGGTGTGATTTATAACAGGAATTGGATGGGATTTGTAACAGGAATCGGGTGGGATTTATAACAGGAATGGGGTGGGATTTATAACACGAATCTCGTGGGATTTATAACAGGAATCGGATGGGATTTGTAACAGGAATCGGGTGGGATTTATAACAGGAATGGGGTGTTGTTTATGACAGGAATCGCGTGGGATTTAAAACAGGGATGGGGTGGGATTGATAACAGGAATCAATCGGATTTATAACAGGAATCCAGTTGGATATATAACAGGAATTGGATGTGATTTATAACAGGAATTGGGTGGGATTTATAACAGGAATCAGTGGGATTTATAACTGCAATCATGTGGGATTTATAACAGGAATCAAGTGGGATTTATAACAGGAATCGCGTGGGATTTACAAAAGGAATTGGGTGGGATTTATAACAGGAATCAAGTAAAATTTATAGCTGGAATCAGGTTGGATTAATAATAGGAAACAAATGGGTTTTCTTACAGGAATCGGGTGGGTTTTATAACAGGAATCGGGTGGGATTTATAACTGGAATCGGGTGGGGTTTATAACAGGAATCTAGTGGGATTTATAACAGGAATCTGCTGGGATTTATAACAGGAATCGGGCGGAGTTTATAACAGGAATCGGGTGGGATTTATGAAAGGAATCGGGTGGGATTTATAAGAGGAATCAAGTAGGATTTATAACAGGAATCGGGTGTGATTTATAACAGGAATCGGGTGGGATCTATAATGGAAATTGGGTGGGATTCATAACAGGAATCTGGTGGAATTTATAACAGGAATCAAATGGGATTTATAGCAGGAAACGGGTGGAATTTATAACGGGAATCAGGTGGGATTTATAACAGGAATTGGATGGGATTTATAACAGGAATCGGATGGGATTTATAAAAGGAATCGGGTGGAATTTATAAGAGGAATCAAGTGGGATTTATGACAGGAATTGGGTGGGATTTATAACCGGAATCTTGTGGGATTTATAACAGGAATCGGTGGGATTTATAACAGGAATCGAGTTGGATTTACAACAGGAATCGGGTGGGATTTATAAGAGGAATCAAGTGGGATTTATAACAGGAATCGGGTGTGATTTATGAACGGAATCGTGTGAGATTTATAATCGGAATCGGGTGGGATTCATAACAGGAATCTGTTGGGGTTTCCAACAGGAATTAGGTCGGATTTCTAACAGGAATCTAGTGGGATTTATAACAGTAATCAGTGGGATTTATAACAGGAATCGAGTTGGATTTATAACAGGAATGGGGTGTGATTTATATCTGGAATCGGGTGTGATTTATTACAGGAATTGGGTGGGATTTATAACAGGAATCGAGTGGGATTTATAACAGGAATGGGATGAGGTTTATAACAGGAATCAGTGGGATTTATAACAGGAATTGGGTGGGATTTATTCCAGGAATTAAGTGGGATTTTTGACAGGAATCGGGTGGGTTTTATAACAGGAATCGGGTGTGATTAATAGCAGGAATCGGATGGGATTTATTACAGGAATCGGATGGGATTTATAACAGGAATCGGATGGGATTAATAGCTGGAATCGGGTGGGTTTTATAACAGGAATCGGGTGGGATTAATAGCTGGAATCGGATGGGATTGATAACATGAATCGGATGGGATTTATAACAGGAATCGGGTGGGATTAATAGCTGGAATCGGATGGAGTTGATAACAGGAATCGGATGGGATTTATAACAGGAATCGGATGGGATTTATAACAGGAATCGGGTGGGATTAATAGCTGGAATCAGATGGGATTAATAGCTGGAATCAGATGGGATTTATAACAGGAATCGGGTGGGATTAATAGCTGGAATCGGGTGGGATTAATAGTGGAATCGGATGGGATTTATAACAGGAATCGGATGGGATTTATAACAGGAATCGGGTGGGATTTATAGCTGGAATCGGATGGGATTGATAACAGGAATCGGATGGGATTTATAACAGGAATTGGGTGGGATTAATAACTGGAATCGGGTGTGATTTATAAAAGGAATCAAGTGGGATTTATAACAGGAATCGGGTGGGATTCATAACAGGAATCACGTGGGATTTATAACAGGAATCGGTTGGGATTTATAACAGGAATCGCGTGGGATTTATAACAGGAATCGGATGGGATTTGTAACAGGAATCGGGTGGGATTTATAACAGGAATCGGTTGGGATTTATAACATGAATCAAGTGGGATTTATAACAGGAATGAGGTGGGATTTAAAACAGGGATGGGTTGGGATTTATAACAGGAATCCAGTTGGATTTATAACGGAATCGCGTGAGGTTTATAACAGGAATCAGTGGGATTTATAACAGGAATCGGGTGGGATTTATAACAGGAATCGGATGGGATTTATTACAGGAATCTGGTGGGTTTTATAACAGGAATCTGGTGGGTTTTATAACAGTAATCGGGTGGGATTTATAACAGGAATCGTGTGTGATTTATAACAGGAATCGGGTGGGATTTATAACAGGAATCGGATGGGATTTATAACAGGAATCGGGTGTGATTTATAACAGGAATCGGATGGGATTTATAACAGGAAACGGATGGGATTTATTACAGGAATCGGATGGGATTAATGGCTGGAATCGGGTGGGTTTTATAACAGGAATCGGGTGGGATAAATAGCTGGAATCGGATGGGATTGATAACAGTAATCGGGTGGGATTAATAACTGGAATCGGATGTGATTTATAAAATGAATCTAGTGGGATTTATAACAGGAATCGGTTGGGATTCATAACAGGAATCACGTGGGATTTATAACAGGAATCGGTTGGGATTTATAACAGGAATCGCGTGGGATTTATAACAGGAATCGGATGGGATTTGTAACAGGAATCGGGTGGGATTTATAACAGGAATCGGTTGGAATTTATAACAGGAATCAAGTGGGATTTATAACAGGAATGGGGTGGGATTTAAAACAGGGATGGGTTGGGATTTATAACAGGAATCCAGTTGGATTTATAACAGGAATCAAGTGGGATTTATAACAGGAATGGGGTGGGATTTAAAACAGGGATGGGTTGGGATTTATAACAGGAATCCAGTTGGATTTATAACGGAATCGCGTGAGGTTTATAACAGGAATCAGAGGGATTTATAACAGGAATCGGCTGGGATTTATAACAGGAATCGTGTGTGATTTATAACAGGAATCGGATGGGATTTATAACAGGAATCGGATGGGATTTATAACAGGAATCGGATGGGATTTATAACAGGAATCGCGTGGGATTTATAACAGGAATCGGATGGGATTTGTAACAGGAATCGGGTGGGATTTATAACAGGAATCGGTTGGAATTTATAACAGGAATCAAGTGGGATTTATAACAGGAATGGGGTGGGATTTAAAACAGGGATGGGTTGGGATTTATAACAGGAATCCAGTTGGATTTATAACGGAATCGCGTGAGGTTTATAACAGGAATCAGAGGGATTTATAACAGGAATCGGCTGGGATTTATAACAGGAATCAGATGGGATTTATTACAGGAATCTGGTGGGTATTATAACAGGAATCTGCTGGGTTTTATAACAGTAATCGGGAGGGATTTATAACAGGAATCGTGTGTGATTTATAACAGGAATCGGATGGGATTTATAACAGGAATCGGATGGGATTTATAACAGGAATCGGATGGGATTTATAACAGGAATCGGATGGGATTTATTACAGGAATCGGGTGGGATTAATAGCTGGAATCGGATGGGATTAATAGCTGGAATCGGGTGGGTTTTATAACAGGAATCGGGTGTGATTAATAGCTGGAATCGGATGGGATTTATAACAGGAATCGGATGGGATTTATAACAGGAATCGGATGGGATTAATAGCTGGAATCGGGTGGGTTTTATAACAGGAATCGGGTGGGATTAATAGCTGGAATCGGATGGGATTGATAACATGAATCGGATGGGATTTATAACAGGAATCGGGTGGGATTAATAGCTGGAATCGGATGGGATTGATAACAGGAATCGGATGGGATTTATAACAGGAATCGGGTGGGATTAATAGCTGGAATCGGATGGGATTAATAGCTGGAATCGGATGGAATTTATAACAGGAATCGGATGGGATTTATAACAGGAATCGGGTGGGATTAATAGCTGGAATCGGGTGGGATTAATAGCTGGAATCGGATGGTATTTATAACAGGAATCGGATGGGATTTATAAGAGGAATCGGGTGGGATTAATAGCTGGAATCGGATGGGATTGATAACAGGAATCGGATGGGATTTATAACAGGAATCGGGTGGGATTAATAACTGGAATCGGGTGTGATTTATAAAAGGAATCAAGTGGGATTTATAACAGGAATCGGATGGGATTTGTAACAGGAATCGGGTGGGATTTATAACAGGAATCGGTTTGGATTTATAACAGGAATCAAGTGGGATTTATAACAGGAATGGGGTGGGATTTAAAACAGGGATGGGGTGGGATTGATAACAGGAATTGGGTGGGATTTATAACAGGAATCAGTGGGATTTATAACAGGAATGGGTTGGGATTTATAACAGGAATCCAGTTGGATTTATAACGGAATCGCGTGAGGTTTATAACAGGAATCAGTGGGATTTATAACAGGAATCGGGTGGGATTAATAGCTGGAATCGGATGGGATTGATAACATGAATCGGATGGGATTTATAACAGGAATCGGGTGGGATTAATAGCTGGAATCGGATGGGATTGATAACAGGAATCGGATGGGATTTATAACAGGAATCGGGTGGGATTAATAGCTGGAATCGGATGGGATTAATAGCTGGAATCGGATGGGATTTATAACAGGAATCGGATGGGATTTATAACAGGAATCGGGTGGGATTAATAGCTGGAATCGGGTGGGATTTATTACAGGAATCTGGTGGGTATTATAACAGGAATCTGGTGGGTTTTATAACAGTAATCGGGTGGGATTTATAACAGGAATCGTGTGTGATTTATAACAGGAATCGGATGGGATTTATAACAGGAATCGGATGGGATTTATAACAGGAATCGGATGGGATTTATTACAGGAATCGGGTGGGATTAATAGCTGGAATCGGATGGGATTAATAGCTGGAATCGGGTGGGTTTTATAACAGGAATCGGGTGTGATTAATAGCTGGAATCGGATGGGATTTATAACAGGAATCGGATGGGATTTATAACAGGAATCGGATGGGATTAATAGCTGGAATCGGGTGGGTTTTATAACAGGAATCGGGTGGGATTAATAGCTGGAATCGGATGGGATTGATAACATGAATCGGATGGGATTTATGACAGGAATCGGGTGGGATTAATAGCTGGAATCGGATGGGATTGATAACAGGAATCGGATGGGATTTATAACAGGAATCGGGTGGGATTAATAGCTGGAATCGGATGGGATTAATAGCTGGAATCGGATGGAATTTATAACAGGAATCGGATGGGATTTATAACAGGAATCGGGTGGGATTAATAGCTGGAATCGGGTGGGATTAATAGCTGGAATCGGATGGGATTTATAACAGGAATCGGATGGGATTTATAAGAGGAATCGGGTGGGATTAATAGCTGGAATCAGATGGGATTGATAACAGGAATCGGATGGGATTTATAACAGGAATCGGGTGGGATTAATAACTGGAATCGGGTGTGATTTATAAAAGGAATCAAGTGGGATTTATAACAGGAATCGGATGGGATTTGTAACAGGAATCGGGTGGGATTTATAACAGGAATCGGTTTGGATTTATAACAGGAATCAAGTGGGATTTATAACAGGAATGGGGTGGGATTTAAAACAGGGATGGGGTGGGATTGATAACAGGAATTGGGTGGGATTTATAACAGGAATCAGTGGGATTTATAACAGGAATGGGTTGGGATTTATAACAGGAATCCAGTTGGATTTATAACGGAATCGCGTGAGGTTTATAACAGGAATCAGTGGGATTTATAACAGGAATCGGGTGGGATTAATAGCTGGAATCGGATGGGATTGATAACATGAATCGGATGGGATTTATAACAGGAATCGGGTGGGATTAATAGCTGGAATCGGATGGGATTGATAACAGGAATCGGATGGGATTTATAACAGGAATCGGGTGGGATTAATAGCTGGAATCGGATGGGATTAATAGCTGGAATCGGATGGGATTTATAACAGGAATCGGATGGGATTTATAACAGGAATCGGGTGGGATTAATAGCTCGAATCGGGTGGGATTAATAGCTGGAATCGGATGGGATTTATAACAGGAATCGGATGGGATTTATAACAGGAATCGGGTGGGATTAATAGCTGGAATCGGATGGGATTGATAACAGGAATCGGATGGGATTTATAACAGGAATCGGGTGGGATTAATAACTGGAATCGGGTGTGATTTATAAAAGGAATCAAGTGGGATTTATAACAGGAATCGGGTGGGATTCATAACAGGAATCACGTGGGATTTATAACAGGAATCGGTTGGGATTTATAACAGGAATCGCGTGGGATTTATAACAGGAATCGGATGGGACTTGTAACAGGAATCGGGTGGGATTTATAACAGGAATCGGTTGGGATTTATAACAGGAATCAAGTGGGATTTATAACAGGAATGGGGTGGGATTTAAAACAGGGATGGGTTGGGATTTATAACAGGAATCAAGTTGGATTTATAACGGAATCGCGTGAGGTTTATAACAGGAATCAGTGGGATTTATGACAGGAATCGGGTGGGATTTATAACAGGAATCGGATGGGATTTATTACAGGAATCTAGTAGGTTTTATAACAGGAATCTGGTGGGTTTTATAACAGTAATCGGGTGGGATTTATAACAGGAATCGTGTGTGATTTATAACAGGAATCGGGTGGGATTTATAACAGGAATCGGATGGGATTTATAACAGGAATCGGGTGTGATTTATAACAGGAATCGGATGGGATTTATAACAGGAATCGGATGGGATTTATTACAGGAATCGGGTGGGATTAATAGCTGGAATCGGATGGGATTAATAGCTGGAATCGGGTGGTTTTTATAACAGGAATCGGATGGGATTTATAACAGGAATCGGATGGGATTAATAGCTGGAATCGGGTGGGTTTTATAACAGGAATCGGGTGGGATTAATAGCTGGAATCGGATGGGATTGATAACAGGAATCGGATGGGATTTATAACAGGAATCGGGTGGGATTAATAGCTGGAATCGGATGGGATTGATAACAGGAATCGGATGGGATTTATAACAGGAATCGGGTGGGATTAATAGCTGGAATCGGATGGGATTAATAGCTGGAATCGGGTGGTTTTTATAACAGGAATCGGATGGGATTTATAACAGGAATCGGATGGGATTAATAGCTGGAATCGGGTGGGTTTTATAACAGGAATCGGGTGGGATTAATAGCTGGAATCGGATGGGATTGATAACAGGAATCGGATGGGATTTATAACAGGAATCGGGTGGGATTAATAGCTGGAATCGGATGGGATTGATAACAGGAATCGGATGGGATTTATAACAGGAATCGGGTGGGATTAATAGCTGGAATCGGATGGGATTAATAGCTGGAATCGGATGGAATTTATAACAGGAATCGGATGGGATTTATAACAGGAATCGGGTGGGATTAATAGCTGTAATCGGGTGGGATTAATAGCTGGAATCGGATGGGATTTATAACAGGAATCGGATGGGATTTATAAGAGGAATCGGGTGTGATTAATAGCTGGAATCAGATGGGATTGATAACAGGAATCGGATGGGATTTATAACAGGAATCGGGTGGGATTAATAACTGGAATCGGGTGTGATTTATAAAAGGAATCATGTGGGATTTATAACAGGAATCGGATGGGATTTGTAACAGGAATCGGGTGGGATTTATAACAGGAATCGGTTGGGATTTATAACAGGAATCAAGTGGGATTTATAACAGGAATGGGGTGGGATTTAAAACAGGGATGGGGTGGGATTGATAACAGGAATTGGGTGGGATTTATAACAGGAATGGGTTGGGATTTATAACAGGAATCCAGTTGGATTTATAACGGAATCGCGTGAGGTTTATAACAGGAATCAGTGGGATTTATAACAGGAATCGGGTGGGATTTATAACAGGAATCGGATGGGATTTATTACAGGAATCTGGTGGGTTTTATAACAGGAATCTGGTGGGTTTTATAACAGGAATCGGGTGTGATTAATAGCTGGAATCGGATGGGATTTATAACAGGAATCGGATGGGATTTATAACAGGAATCGGGTGGGATTTATAACAGGAATCGGGTGGGATTTATAACAGGAATCGGATGGGATTTATAACAGGAATCGGGTGGGATTAATAGCTGGAATCAGATGGGATTGATAACAGGAATCGGATGGGATTTATAACAGGAATCGGGTGGGATTAATAGCTGGAATCGGGTGGGATTAATAGCTGGAATCGGATGGGATTTATAACAGGAATCGGATGGGATTTATAAGAGGAATCGGGTGGGATTAATATCTGGAATCGGATGGGATTGATAACAGGAATCGGATGGGATTTATAACAGGAATCGGGTGGGATTAATAGCTGGAATCGGGTGTGATTTATAAAAGGAATCAAGTGGGATTTATAACAGGAATCGGGTGGGATTCATAACAGGAATCGTGTGGGATTTATAACAGTAATCGGTTGGGATTTATAACAGGAATCGCGTGGGATATAAACAGGAATCGGATGGGATTTGTAACAGGAATCGGCTGGGATTTATTACAGGAATCGGTTGGGAGTTATAACAGGAATCAAGTGGGATTGATAACAGGAATTGGGTGGGATTTATAACAGGAATCAGTGGGATTTATAACAGGAATGGGTTGGGATTTATAACAGGAATCGCGTGAGGTTTATAACAGGAATCAGTGGGATTTATAACAGGAATCGGGTGGGATTTATAACAGGAATCGGGTGGGGTTTATAACAGGAATCAGTGGGATTTATAACAGGATTGAGTTGGGATTTATAACAGGAATCAGTGGGAATTATATCAGGAACCGAGTGGGATTTATAACAGGAATGGTGTTTGGTTTATAACAGGAATCGCGTGAGGTTTATTACAGGAATCAGTGGGATTTATATCTGGAATTGTGTGGGATTTCTAACGGGAATCGGGTGGGATTTATAACAGGAATCAGTTGGATTTATAACAGGAATTGCGTGGGATTTATAACAGGAATCGGATGGGATTTATAACAGGAATCAGTCGGATTTAAAACAGGAATCCAGTTGGATATATAAGAGGAATGGGATGTGATTTATAACAGGAATTGGGTAGGATTTATATCTGGAATCGGGTGGGATTTATAACGGGTGTCGGGTGGATTTATACCAGGAATTGCGTAGGATTTATAACAGGAATTAAGTGGGATTTATAACAGGAATTGAGTGGGATTTATAACAGGAATTAAGTGGGATTTATAACAGGAATTGGGTGGGATTTATAACAGGAATGAAGTGGGATTTATAACAGGAATTGGTTGGGATTTATAAGAGGAATTAAGTGTGATTTATAACAGGAATTGGTTGGGATTTATAACAGGAATTAAGTGGAATTTACAACAGGAATCGCTTGGGATTTATAACAGGAATTATGTGTAGATTTATATCTGGAATCGGCTGGAATTCATAACTGAAATTGAGTGGGATTTATAACAGTAATCGGGTGGGATCCATAACATGAATCGGGTGGGATTTATAACAGGAATCATGTGGGATTTATAACAGGAATCGAGTGGGATTTATCACAGGAATCGCGTGGGATTTATATCTGGAATCGGGAGTGATTTAGAACAGGAATCAGGTGTGATTTATAACAGGAATTGGGTGGGATTTATAACAGGAATCGGATGGGATTTATAACAGGAATTGGGTGGGATTTATAACAGGAATCGGATGGGATTTATAACAGTAATCGGGTGGGATTTATAACAGGAATTGGGTGGGATTTATAACAGGAATTGGGTGGGATTCATAACAGGAATCGGGTGGGATTTATAACAGGAATTGGGTGGGATTTATAACAGTAATCGGGTGGGATTTATAACAGGAATCAGTGGGATTTATAACATGAATCTGGTGGGATTTCTATCAGGATTCGGGTGGGATTTATAACAGGAATCAGTGGGATTTATAACAGGAATCAATTGGGATTTATCACAGGAATCGAGTGGGGATTATAACAGGAATGAGGTGGGATTTATAACAGGATTCGGGTGGGATTTATAACAGGAGTCGAATGGGATTTATAACAGGAATCAAGTGGGATTTATAACAGGAATGAGGTGGGATTTATAACAGGATTCGTGTGGGATTTATAACAGGAGTCGAATGGGATTTATAGCGTGAATCGGATAGGATTTATAACATGAATCACGTGGGATTTATAACAGGAATCAGTGGGATTTAAAACAGGAATTAAGTTGGATTTATATCAGGAATTGGGTGGGATTTATAACAGGAATTAAGTGGGATTTATATCAGGAATTGGGTGGGATTTATAACAGGAATTAAGTGGGATTTATAACAGGAATTGGGTGGGATTTATAACAGGAATCAAATGGGATTTATAACTGGAATCGGGTGGGATTTATAACATGAATCAGGTCTCATTTATTACAGGAATCGGATGGGATTCATCACAGGTATCTCGTTGGATTTATAACAGGAATCGGGTGTGATTTATAACAGGAATCGGATGGGATTTATAACAGGAATCGGATGGGATTTACAACAGGAATCGGGTGGGATTTATAACCGGAATCGGATGGGATTTATAACAGGAATCGGATGGGATTTATAACAGAAATCATGTGGGATTTATAACAGGAATCAGTCGGATTTAAAACAGGAATCCAGTTGGATATATAAGAGGAATGGGATGTGATTTATAACAGGAATTGGGTAGGATTTATATCTGGAATCGGGTGGGATTTATAACGGGTGTCGGGTGGATTTATACCAGGAATTGCGTAGGATTTATAACAGGAATTAAGTGGGATTTATAACAGGAATTGAGTGGGATTTATAACAGGAATTAAGTGGGATTTATAACAGGAATTGGGTGGGATTTATAACAGGAATGAAGTGGGATTTATAACAGGAATTGGTTGGGATTTATAAGAGGAATTAAGTGTGATTTATAACAGGAATTGGTTGGGATTTATAACAGGAATTAAGTGGAATTTACAACAGGAATCGCTTGGGATTTATAACAGGAATTATGTGTAGATTTATATCTGGAATCGGCTGGAATTCATAACTGAAATTGAGTGGGATTTATAACAGTAATCGGGTGGGATCCATAACATGAATCGGGTGGGATTTATAACAGGAATCGGATGGGATTTATAACAGGAATCGGATGGGATTTATAACAGGAATCGCGTGGGATTTATATCTGGAATCGGGAGTGATTTAGAACAGGAATCAGGTGTGATTTATAACAGGAATTGGGTGGGATTTATAACAGGAATCGGATGGGATTTATAACAGGAATCAGGTGTGATTTATAACAGGAATCGGATGAGATTTATAACAGGAATCGGATGAGATTTATAACAGGAATCAGGTGTGATTTAAAACATGAATCGGATGGGATTTATAACAGGAATCGGATGGGATTTATAACAGGTATCTCATGGGATTTATAACAGGAATTGGGTGGGATTTATAACAGGAATCAGTTGGATTTATAACAGGAATCGAGTGGGCTTTATTACAGGAATGGTGTTGGATTTATTACAGGAATAGGGTGGGATTTATAACAGGAATCGTGTGGGATTTATAACAGGAATCGCGTGCGATTTTTAACAGGAATCGGGTGTGATTTATAACAGGAATCAGGTGTGATTTATAACAGGAATCAGGTGTGATTTATAACAGGAATCGGATGGGATTTATAACAGGAATCAGGTGTGATTTATAACAGGAATCTGGTGGGATTTATAACAGGAATCAGTTGGATTTATAACAGGAATCGAGTGGGCTTTTTAACAGGAATGGTGTGGGATTGATAACAGGAATGAGTCGGATTTAAAACAGGAATCCAGTTGGATATATAAGAGGAATGGGATGTGATTTATAAGAGGAATCGGGTGGGATTTATAAAAGGAATCGGATGGGATTTATAACAGGAATCAGGAGTGCTTGATAACAGGAATCGGGTGGGATTTATAACAGGAATTGGATGGGATTTATTACAGGAATTGGATGGGATTTATTACAGGAATCGGATGGGATTTATAACTGGAATCAGGTGTGATTTATAACAGGAATGTCGTGGGATTTATAACAGGAATCTCGAGGGGTTTATAACAGGAATCGGATGGGATTTATAACAGGAATCGGATGGGATTTGTAACAGGAATCGGGTGTGATTTATTACAGGAATCAAGTGGGATTTATAACAGGAATCGGGTGGGATTTATAACAGGAATCGGATGGGATTTATAACAGGAATCGGGTGGGATTTATAACAGGAATCAAGTGGGATTTATAACAGGAATCGGATGGGATTTATAACAGGAATCGGGTGGGATTTATAACAGGAATCAAGTGGGATTTATAACAGGAATCGGGTGGGATTTATAACAGGAATCGGATGGGATTTATAACAGAAATCAGTTCTCATTTATAACAGGAATCGGATGGGATTCATAACAGGAATCGGATGGGAATTATAACAGGAATCGGGTGGGATTTATAACAGGAATCAAGTGGGATTTATAACAGGAATCGGATGGGATTTATAACAGGAATCAGGTCTCATTTATAACAGGAATCGGATGGGATTTATAACAGGTATCTCGTGGGATTCATAACAGGAATCAGGTGGGATTTATAACAGGAATCGGATGGGATTTATAACAGGTATCTCGTGGGATTTATAACAGGAACCCGGTGGGATTTATAACAGGAATGAGTTGGATTTATAAAAGGAATCGGATAGGATTTATTACAGGAATCATGTGGGATTTATAACAGGAATCGCGTGCGATTTTTAACAGGAATCGGGTGGGATTTATAACAGGAATCAGGTGTGATTTATAACAGGAATTGGATAGGATTTATAACAGGAATCATGTGGGATTTATAACAGGAATCGCGTGCGATTTTTAACAGGAATCGGGTGGGATTTATAACAGGAATCAGGTGTGATTTATAAAAGGAATCGGATAGGATTTATTACAGGAATTATGTGGGATTTATTACAGGAATCGCGTGCGATTTTTAACAGGAATCGGGTGGGATTTATAACATGAATCAGGTGTGATTTATAACAGGAATCGGATAGGATTTATAACAGGAATCATGTGGGATTTATAACAGGAATCGCGTGCGATTTTTAACAGGAATCGGGTGGGATTTATAACAGGAATCAGGTGTGATTTGTAACAGGAATCTCGCGGGATTTATAACAGGAATCGGATGGGATTTATAACAGGAATCGGGTGGGATTTATAACAGGAATCGGATGGGATTTATAACAGGAATCAGGTCTCATTTATGACAGGAATCGGATGGGATTCATAACAGGAATCGGATGGGATTTGTAACAGGTATCTCGTGGGATTTATTACAGGAATCGGATGGGATTTATAACAGGAATCGGATGGGATTTATAACAGGAATCATGTGGGATTTATAACAGGAATCGCGTGCGATTTTTAACAGGAATCGGGTGGGATTTATTACAGGAATTGGATGGGATTTATAACAGGAATCAGATGTGATTTATAACAGGAATTGGATGGGATTTTTTACAGGAATCGGATGGGATTTATAACAGGAATCAGGTGTGATTTATAACAGGAATCGGATGGGATTTATAACAGGAATCAGGTGTGATTTATTACAGGAATCGGATGGGATTTATAACAGGAATCGGATGGGATTTATAACAGGAATCGGATGGGATTTATAACAGGAATCAGGTGTGATTTATTACAGGAATCGGATGGGATTTATTAGAGGAATTGGATGGGATTTATAACAGGAATCAGGTGTGATTTATTACAGGAATCGGGTGGGATTTATAACAGGAATCAGGTGTGATTCATAACAGGAATTGGATGGGATTTATAACAGGAATTGCATGGGATTTATAACAGGAATCAAGTGGGATTTATAACAGGAATGAGGTGGGATTTATAACAGGATTCGGGTGGGATTTATAACAGGAGTCGAATGGGATTTATAGCATGAATCGGATGGGATTTATAACATGAATCACGTGGGATTTATAACAGGAATCGAGTGGGATTTATAACAGGAATCAGTGGGATTTATAACAGGAATGAGGTGGGATTCATAACAGGATTCGGGTGGGATTTATAACAGGAATCAGTGGGATTTATAACTGGAATCAAGTGGGATTTATCACAGGAATCGAGTGGGGATTATAACAGGAATGAGGTGGGATTTATAACAGGATTCGGGTGGGATTTATAGCATGAATCGGATGGGATTTATAACAGGAATCAAGTGGGATTTATAACAGGAATGAGGTGGGATTTATAACAGGATTCGTGTGGGATTTATAACAGGAGTCGAATGGGATTTATAGCGTGAATCGGATGGGATTTATAACATGAATCACGTGGGATTTATAACAGGAATCAGTGGGATTTAAAACAGGAATTCAGTTGGATTTATATCAGGAATTGGGTGGGATTTATAACAGGAATTAAGTGGGATTTATATCAGGAATTGGGTGGGATTTATAACAGGAATTAAGTGGGATTTATAACAGGAATCGGGTGGGATTTATAACAGGAATCAAATGGGATTTATAACTGGAATCGGGTGGGATTTATAACATGAATCAGGTCTCATTTATTGCAGGAATCGGATGGGATTGATCACAGGTATCTCGTTGGATTTATAACAGGAATCGGGTGTGATTTATAACAGGAATCGGATGGGATTTATAACAGGAATCGGATGGGATTTATAACAGGAATCGGGTGTGATTTATAACAGGAATCGGGTGGGATTTATAACCGGAATCGGATGGGATTTATAACAGGAATCGGATGGGATTTATAACAGGAATCATGTGGGATTTATAACAGGAATCGCGTGAGATTTTTAACAGGAATCGGGTGGGATTTATAACAGGAATCAGGTGTGATTTATAACAGGAATCGGATGGGATTTATAACAGGAATCGGATGAGATTTATAACAGGAATCGGATGAGATTTATAACAGGAATCAGGTGTGATTTAAAACAGGAATCGGATGGGATTTATAACAGGAATCGGATGGGATTTATAACAGGTATCTCGTGGGATTTATAACAGGAATTGGGTGGGATTTATAACAGGAATCAGTTGGATTTATAACAGGAATCGAGTGGGCTTTATAACAGGAATGGTGTGGGATTTATAAAAGGAATAGGGTGGGATTTATAACAGGAATCGTGTGGGATTTATAACAGGAATCGCGTGCGATTTTTAACAGGAATCGGGTGTGATTTATAACAGGAATTGGATGGGATTTATTACAGGAATCGGATGGGATTTATAACAGGAATCAGGTGTGATTTATAACAGGAATCAGGTGTGATTTATAACAGGAATCAGGTGTGATTTATAACAGGAATCTGGTGGGATTTATAACAGGAATCAGTTGGATTTATAACAGGAATCGAGTGGGCTTTTTAACAGGAATGGTGTGGGATTGATAACAGGAATCAGTTGGATTTAAAACAGGTATCCAGTTGGATATATAAGAGGAATGGGATGTGATTTATAAGAGGAATCGGGTGGGATTTATAAAAGGAATCGGATGGGATTTATAACAGGAATCAGGAGTGCTTGATAACAGAAATCGGGTGGGATTTATAACAGGAATTGGATGGGATTTATTACAGGAATTGGATGGGATTTATTACAGGAATCGGGTGGGATTTATAACAGGAATCGGGTGGGATTTATTACAGGAATTGGATGGGATTTATAACAGGAATCAGGTGTGATTTATAACAGGAATCGGATGGGATTTATAACAGGAATCAGGTGTGATTTATAACAGGAATCGGATGGGATTTATTACAGGAATCGGATGGGATTTATAACAGGAATCGGATGGGATTTGTAACAGGAATCGGGTGTGATTTATAACAGGAATCGGGTGGGATTTATAACAGGAATCAGGTGTGATTTATAACAGGAATCGGATGGGGTTTATAACAGGAATCAGGTGTGATTTATTACAGGAATCGGATGGGATTTATAACAGGAATCGGATGGGATTTATAACAGGAATCGGGTGGGATTTATAACCGGAATCGGATGGGATTTATAACAGGAATCGGATGGGATTTATAACAGAAATCATGTGGGATTTATAACAGGAATCGCCTGAGATTTTTAACAGGAATCGGGTGGGATTTATAACAGGAATTGGATGGGATTTATAACAGGAATCAGGTGTGATTCATTACAGGAATCGGATGGGATTTATAACAGGAATCGGATGGGATTTATAACAGGAATTGGATGGGATTTATAACAGGAATCAGGTGTGATTTATTACAGGAATCGGCAGGGATTTATAACAGGAATCAGGTGTGATTTATAACAGGAATTGGATGGGATTTATAACAGGAATCTCGTGGGATTTATAACAGGAATCGGATGGGATTTATAACAGGAATCGAGTGGGGTTTATAACAGGAATCAAGTGGGATTTATAACAGGAATGAGGTGGGATTTATAACAGGATTCGGGTGGGATTTATAACAGGAGTCGAATGGGATTTATAGCATGAATCGGATGGGATTTATAACATGAATCACGTGGGATTTATAACAGGAATCGAGTGGGATTTATAACAGGAATCAGGTGTGATTTATAACAGGAATCGGATGGGATTTATAACAGGAATCAGGTGTGATTTATAACAGGAATCGGATGGGATTTATTACAGGAATCGGATGGGATTTATAACAGGAATCAGGTGTGATTTATAACAGGAATCAGGTGTGATTTATAACAGGAATCGGATGGCATTTATAACAGGAATCAGGTGTGATTTATAACAGGAATCTGGTGGGATTTATAACAGGAATCAGTTGGATTTATAACAGGAATCGAGTGGGCTTTTTAACAGGAATGGTGTGGGATTGATAACAGGAATCAGTCGGATTTAAAACAGGAATCCAGTTGGATATATAAGAGGAATGGGATGTGATTTATAAGAGGAATCGGGTGGGATTTAGAAAAGGAATCGGATGGGATTTATAACAGGAATCAGGAGTGCTTGATAACAGGAATCGGGTGGGATTTATAACAGGAATTGGATGGGATTTATTACAGGAATCGGATGGGATTTATTACAGGAATCGGGAGGGATTTATAACAGGAATCGGGTGGGATTTATAACAGGAATCGGATGGGATTTATAACAGGAATCAGGTGTGATTTATAACAGGAATCGGATGGGATTTATTACAGGAATCGGATGGGATTTGTAACAGGAATCGGGTGTGATTTATAACAGGAATCGGGTGGGATTTATAACAGGAATCAGGTGTGATTTATTACAGGAATCGGATGGGATTTATTACAGGAATCGGATGGGATTTATAACAGGAATTGGATGGGATTTATAACAGGAATCAGGTGTGATTTATTACAGGAATCGGGTGGGATTTATAACAGGAATCAGGTGTGATTTATAACAGGAATTGGATGGGATTTATAACAGGAATTGGATGGGATTTATAACAGGAATCTCGTGGGATTTATAACAGGAATCGGATGGGATTTATAACAGGAATCGAGTGGGGTTTAAAACAGGAATCAAGTGGGATTTATAACAGGAATGAGGTGGGATTTAAAACAGGATTCGGGTGGGATTTATAACAGGAGTCGAATGGGATTTATAGCATGAATCGGATGGGATTTATAACATGAATCACGTGGGATTTATAACAGGAATCGAGTGGGATTTATAACAGGAATCAGTGGGATTTATAACAGGAATGAGGTGGGATTCATAACAGGATTCGGGTGGGATTTATAACAGGAATCAGTGGGATTTATAACAGGAATCAATTGGGATTTATCACAGGAATCGAGTGGGGATTATAACAGGAATGAGGTGGGATTTATAACAGGATTCGGGTGGGATTTATAACAGGAATCAGTTGGATTTATAACAGGAATCGAGTGGGCTTTATAACAGGAATGGTGTGGGATTTATAAAAGGAATAGGGTGGGATTTATAACAGGAATCATGTGGGATTTATAACAGGAATCGCGTGCGATTTTTAACAGGAATCGGGTGTGATTTATAACAGGAATTGGATGGGATTTATTACAGGAATCGGATGGGATTTATAACAGGAATCAGGTGTGATTTATAACAGGAATCAGGTGTGATTTATAACAGGAATCGGATGGGATTTATAACAGGAATCAGGTGTGATTTATAACAGGAATCTGGTGGGATTTATAACAGGAATCAGTTGGATTTATAACAGGAATCGAGTGGGCTTTTTAACAGGAATGGTGTGGGATTGATAACAGGAATCAGTTGGATTTAAAACAGGTATCCAGTTGGATATATAAGAGGAATGGGATGTGATTTATAAGAGGAATCGGGTGGGATTTATAAAAGGAATCGGATGGGATTTATAACAGGAATCAGGAGTGCTTGATAACAGAAATCGGGTGGGATTTATAACAGGAATTGGATGGGATTTATTACAGGAATTGGATGGGATTTATTACAGGAATCGGGTGGGATTTATAACAGGAATCGGGTGGGATTTATTACAGGAATTGGATGGGATTTATAACAGGAATCAGGTGTGATTTATAACAGGAATCGGATGGGATTTATAACAGGAATCAGGTGTGATTTATAACAGGAATCGGATGGGATTTATTACAGGAATCGGATGGGATTTATAACAGGAATCGGATGGGATTTGTAACAGGAATCGGGTGTGATTTATAACAGGAATCGGGTGGGATTTATAACAGGAATCAGGTGTGATTTATAACAGGAATCGGATGGGGTTTATAACAGGAATCAGGTGTGATTTATTACAGGAATCGGATGGGATTTATAACAGGAATCGGATGGGATTTATAACAGGAATCGGGTGGGATTTATAACCGGAATCGGATGGGATTTATAACAGGAATCGGATGGGATTTATAACAGAAATCATGTGGGATTTATAACAGGAATCGCCTGAGATTTTTAACAGGAATCGGGTGGGATTTATAACAGGAATTGGATGGGATTTATAACAGGAATCAGGTGTGATTCATTACAGGAATCGGATGGGATTTATAACAGGAATCGGATGGGATTTATAACAGGAATTGGATGGGATTTATAACAGGAATCAGGTGTGATTTATTACAGGAATCGGCAGGGATTTATAACAGGAATCAGGTGTGATTTATAACAGGAATTGGATGGGATTTATAACAGGAATCTCGTGGGATTTATAACAGGAATCGGATGGGATTTATAACAGGAATCGAGTGGGGTTTATAACAGGAATCAAGTGGGATATATAACAGGAATGAGGTGGGATTTATAACAGGATTCGGGTGGGATTTATAACAGGAGTCGAATGGGATTTATAGCATGAATCGGATGGGATTTATAACATGAATCACGTGGGATTTATAACAGGAATCGAGTGGGATTTATAACAGGAATCAGGTGTGATTTATAACAGGAATCGGATGGGATTTATAACAGGAATCAGGTGTGATTTATAACAGGAATCGGATGGGATTTATTACAGGAATCGGATGGGATTTATAACAGGAATCAGGTGTGATTTATAACAGGAATCAGGTGTGATTTATAACAGGAATCAGGTGTGATTTATAACAGGAATCTGGTGGGATTTATAACAGGAATCAGTTGGATTTATAACAGGAATCGAGTGGGCTTTTTAACAGGAATGGTGTGGGATTGATAACAGGAATCAGTCGGATTTAAAACAGGAATCCAGTTGGATATATAAGAGGAATGGGATGTGATTTATAAGAGGAATCGGGTGGGATTTATAAAAGGAATCGGATGGGATTTATAACAGGAATCAGGAGTGCTTGATAACAGGAATCGGGTGGGATTTATAACAGGAATTGGATGGGATTTATTACAGGAATCGGATGGGATTTATTACAGGAATCGGGTGGGATTTATAACAGGAATCGGGTGGGATTTATAACAGGAATCGGATGGGATTTATAACAGGAATCAGGTGTGATTTATAACAGGAATCGGATGGGATTTATTACAGGAATCGGATGGGATTTGTAACAGGAATCGGGTGTGATTTATAACAGGAATCGGGTGGGATTTATAACAGGAATCAGGTGTGATTTATTACAGGAATCGGATGGGATTTATTACAGGAATCGGATGGGATTTATAACAGGAATTGGATGGGATTTATAACAGGAATCAGGTGTGATTTATTACAGGAATCGGGTGGGATTTATAACAGGAATCAGGTGTGATTTATAACAGGAATTGGATGGGATTTATAACAGGAATTGGATGGGATTTATAACAGGAATCTCGTGGGATTTATAACAGGAATCGGATGGGATTTATAACAGGAATCGAGTGGGGTTTAAAACAGGAATCAAGTGGGATTTATAACAGGAATGAGGTGGGATTTAAAACAGGATTCGGGTGGGATTTATAACAGGAGTCGAATGGGATTTATAGCATGAATCGGATGGGATTTATAACATGAATCACGTGGGATTTATAACAGGAATCGAGTGGGATTTATAACAGGAATCAGTGGGATTTATAACAGGAATGAGGTGGGATTCATAACAGGATTCGGGTGGGATTTATAACAGGAATCAGTGGGATTTATAACAGGAATCAATTGGGATTTATCACAGGAATCGAGTGGGGATTATAACAGGAATGAGGTGGGATTTATAACAGGATTCGGGTGGGATTTATAACAGGAGTCGAATGGGATTTATAACAGGAATCAAGTGGGATTTATAACAGGAATGAGGTGGGATTTATAACAGGATTCGTGTGGGATTTATAACAGGAGTCGAATGGGATTTATAGCGTGAATCGGATGGGATTTATAACATGAATCACGTGGGATTTATAACAGGAATCAGTGGGATTTAAAACAGGAATTAAGTTGGATTTATATCAGGAATTGGGTGGGATTTATAACAGGAATTAAGTGGGATTTATATCAGGAATTGGGTGGGATTTATAACAGGAATTAAGTGGGATTTATAACAGGAATTGGGTGGGATTTATAACAGGAATCAAATGGGATTTATAACTGGAATCGGGTGGGATTTATAACATGAATCAGGTCTCATTTATTACAGGAATCGGATGGGATTCATCACAGGTATCTCGTTGGATTTATAACAGGAATCGGGTGTGATTTATAACAGGAATCGGATGGGATTTATAACAGGAATCGGATGGGATTTATAACAGGAATCGGGTGGGATTTATAACCGGAATCGGATGGGATTTATAACAGGAATCGGATGGGATTTATAACAGAAATCATGTGGGATTTATAACAGGAATCGCGTGAGATTTTTAACAGGAATCGGGTGGGATTTATAACAGGAATTGGATGGGATTTATAACAGGAATCAGGTGTGATTTATAACAGGAATCGGATGAGATTTATAACAGGAATCGGATGAGATTTATAACAGGAATCAGGTGTGATTTAAAACATGAATTGAATGGGATTTATAACAGGAATCGGATGGGATTTATAACAGGTATCTCATGGGATTTATAACAGGAATTGGGTGGGATTTATAACAGGAATCGAGTGGGCTTTATTACAGGAATGGTGTGGGATTTATAACAGGAATAGGGTGGGATTTATAACAGGAATCGTGTGGGATTTATAACAGGAATCGCGTGCGATTTTTAACAGGAATCGGGTGTGATTTATAACAGGAATTGGATGGGATTTATTACAGGAATCGGATGGGATTTATAACAGGAATCAGGTGTGATTTATAACAGGAATCAGGTGTGATTTATAACAGGAATCGGATGGGATTTATAACAGGAATCAGGTGTGATTTATAACAGGAATCTGGTGGGATTTATAACAGGAATCAGTTGGATTTATAACAGGAATCGAGTGGGCTTTTTAACAGGAATGGTGTGGGATTGATAACAGGAATGAGTCGGATTTAAAACAGGAATCCAGTTGGATATATAAGAGGAATGGGATGTGATTTATAAGAGGAATCGGGTGGGATTTATAAAAGGAATCGGATGGGATTTATAACAGGAATCAGGAGTGCTTGATAACAGGAATCGGGTGGGATTTATAACAGGAATTGGATGGGATTTATTACAGGAATTGGATGGGATTTATTACAGGAATCGGATGGGATTTATAACTGGAATCAGGTGTGATTTATAACAGGAATGTCGTGGGATTTATAACAGGAATCTCGAGGGGTTTATAACAGGAATCGGATGGGATTTATAACAGGAATCGGATGGGATTTGTAACAGGAATCGGGTGTGATTTATTACAGGAATCAAGTGGGATTTATAACAGGAATCGGGTGGGATTTATAACAGGAATCGGATGGGATTTATAACAGGAATCGGGTGGGATTTATAACAGGAATCAAGTGGGATTTATAACAGGAATCGGATGGGATTTATAACAGGAATCGGGTGGGATTTATAACAGGAATCAAGTGGGATTTATAACAGGAATCGGGTGGGATTTATAACAGGAATCGGATGGGATTTATAACAGAAATCAGTTCTCATTTATAACAGGAATCGGATGGGATTCATAACAGGAATCGGATGGGAATTATAACAGGAATCGGGTGGGATTTATAACAGGAATCAAGTGGGATTTATAACAGGAATCGGATGGGATTTATAACAGGAATCAGGTCTCATTTATAACAGGAATCGGATGGGATTTATAACAGGTATCTCGTGGGATTCATAACAGGAATCGGGTGGGATTTATAACAGGAATCGGATGGGATTTATAACAGGTATCTCGTGGGATTTATAACAGGAACCCGGTGGGATTTATAACAGGAATGAGTTGGATTTATAAAAGGAATCGGATAGGATTTATTACAGGAATCATGTGGGATTTATAACAGGAATCGCGTGCGATTTTTAACAGGAATCGGGTGGGATTTATAACAGGAATCAGGTGTGATTTATAACAGGAATCGGATAGGATTTATAACAGGAATCATGTGGGATTTATAACAGGAATCGCGTGCGATTTTTAACAGGAATCGGGTGGGATTTATAACAGGAATCAGGTGTGATTTATAAAAGGAATCGGATAGGATTTATTACAGGAATCATGTGGGATTTATAACAGGAATCGCGTGCGATTTTTAACAGGAATCGGGTGGGATTTATAACAGGAATCAGGTGTGATTTATAACAGGAATCGGATAGGATTTATAACAGGAATCATGTGGGATTTATAACAGGAATCGCGTGCGATTTTTAACAGGAATCGGGTGGGATTTATAACAGGAATCAGGTGTGATTTGTAACAGGAATCTCGCGGGATTTATAACAGGAATCGGATGGGATTTATAACAGGAATCGGGTGGGATTTATAACAGGAATCGGATGGGATTTATAACAGGAATCAGGTCTCATTTATGACAGGAATCGGATGGGATTCATAACAGGAATCGGATGGGATTTGTAACAGGTATCTCGTGGGATTTATTACAGGAATCGGATGGGATTTATAACAGGAATCGGATGGGATTTATAACAGGAATCATGTGGGATTTATAACAGGAATCGCGTGCGATTTTTAACAGGAATCGGGTGGGATTTATTACAGGAATTGGATGGGATTTATAACAGGAATCAGATGTGATTTATAACAGGAATTGGATGGGATTTTTTACAGGAATCGGATGGGATTTATAACAGGAATCAGGTGTGATTTATAACAGGAATCGGATGGGATTTATAACAGGAATCAGGTGTGATTTATTACAGGAATCGGATGGGATTTATAACAGGAATCGGATGGGATTTATAACAGGAATCGGATGGGATTTATAACAGGAATCAGGTGTGATTTATTACAGGAATCGGATGGGATTTATTAGAGGAATTGGATGGGATTTATAACAGGAATCAGGTGTGATTTATTACAGGAATCGGGTGGGATTTATAACAGGAATCAGGTGTGATTTATAACAGGAATTGGATGGGATTTATAACAGGAATTGCATGGGATTTATAACAGGAATCAAGTGGGATTTATAACAGGAATGAGGTGGGATTTATAACAGGCTTCGGGTGGGATTTATAACAGGAGTCGAATGGGATTTATAGCATGAATCGGATGGGATTTATAACATGAATCACATGGGATTTATAACAGGAATCGAGTGGGATTTATAACAGGAATCAGTGGGATTTATAACAGGAATGAGGTGGGATTCATAACAGGATTCGGGTGGGATTTATAACAGGAATCAGTGGGATTTATAACAGGAATCAAGTGGGATTTATCACAGGAATCGAGTGGGGATTATAACAGGAATGAGGTGGGATTTATAACAGGATTCGGGTGGGATTTATAACAGGAGTCGAATGGGATTTATAACAGGAATCAAGTGGGATTTATAACAGGAATGAGGTGGGATTTATAACAGGATTCGTGTGGGATTTATAACAGGAGTCGAATGGGATTTATAGCATGAATCGGATGGGATTTATAACATGAATCACATGGGATTTATAACAGGAATCGAGTGGGATTTATAACAGGAATCAGTGGGATTTATAACAGGAATGAGGTGGGATTCATAACAGGATTCGGGTGGGATTTATAACAGGAATCAGTGGGATTTATAACAGGAATCAAGTGGGATTTATCACAGGAATCGAGTGGGGATTATAACAGGAATGAGGTGGGATTTATAACAGGATTCGGATGGGATTTATAACAGGAGTCGAATGGGATTTATAACAGGAATCAAGTGGGATTTATAACAGGAATGAGGTGGGATTTATAACAGGATTCGTGTGGGATTTATAACAGGAGTCGAATGGGATTTATAGCGTGAATCGGATGGGATTTATAACATGAATCACGTGGGATTTATAACAGGAATCAGTGGGATTTAAAACAGGAATTAAGTTGGATTTATATCAGGAATTGGGTGGGATTTATAACAGGAATTAAGTGGGATTTATATCAGGAATTGGGTGGGATTTATAACAGGAATTAAGTGGGATTTATAACAGGAATTGGGTGGGATTTATAACAGGAATCAAATGGGATTTATAACTGGAATCGGGTGGGATTTATAACATGAATCAGGTCTCATTTATTGCAGGAATCGGATGGGATTGATCACAGGTATCTCGTTGGATTTATAACAGGAATCGGGTGTGATTTATAACAGGAATCGGATGGGATTTATAACAGGAATCGGATGGGATTTATAACAGGAATCGGGTGTGATTTATAACAGGAATCGGGTGGGATTTATAACCGGAATCGGATGGGATTTATAACAGGAATCGGATGGGATTTATAACAGGAATCATGTGGGATTTATAACAGGAATCGCGTGAGATTTTTAACAGGAATCGGGTGGGATTTATAACAGGAATCAGGTGTGATTTATAACAGGAATCGGATGGGATTTATAACAGGAATCGGATGAGATTTATAACAGGAATCGGATGAGATTTATAACAGGAATCAGGTGTGATTTAAAACAGGAATCGGATGGGATTTATAACAGGAATCGGATGGGATTTATAACAGGTATCTCGTGGGATTTATAACAGGAATTGGGTGGGATTTATAACAGGAATCAGTTGGATTTATAACAGGAATCGAGTGGGCTTTATAACAGGAATGGTGTGGGATTTATAAAAGGAATAGGGTGGGATTTATAACAGGAATCGTGTGGGATTTATAACAGGAATCGCGTGCGATTTTTAACAGGAATCGGGTGTGATTTATAACAGGAATTGGATGGGATTTATTACAGGAATCGGATGGGATTTATAACAGGAATCAGGTGTGATTTATAACAGGAATCAGGTGTGATTTATAACAGGAATCGGATGGGATTTATAACAGGAATCAGGTGTGATTTATAACAGGAATCTGGTGGGATTTATAACAGGAATCAGTTGGATTTATAACAGGAATCGAGTGGGCTTTTTAACAGGAATGGTGTGGGATTGATAACAGGAATCAGTTGGATTTAAAACAGGAATCCAGTTGGATATATAAGAGGAATGGGATGTGATTTATAAGAGGAATCGGGTGGGATTTATAAAAGGAATCGGATGGGATTTATAACAGGAATCAGGAGTGCTTGATAACAGAAATCGGGTGGGATTTATAACAGGAATTGGATGGGATTTATTACAGGAATTGGATGGGATTTATTACAGGAATCGGGTGGGATTTATAACAGGAATCGGGTGGGATTTATTACAGGAATTGGATGGGATTTATAACAGGAATCAGGTGTGATTTATAACAGGAATCGGATGGGATTTATAACAGGAATCAGGTGTGATTTATAACAGGAATCGGATGGGATTTATTACAGGAATCGGATGGGATTTATAACAGGAATCGGATGGGATTTGTAACAGGAATCGGGTGTGATTTATAACAGGAATCGGGTGGGATTTATAACAGGAATCAGGTGTGATTTATAACAGGAATCGGATGGGGTTTATAACAGGAATCAGGTGTGATTAATTACAGGAATCGGATGGGATTTATAACAGGAATCGGATGGGATTTATAACAGGAATCGGGTGGGATTTATAACCGGAATCGGATGGGATTTATAACAGGAATCGGATGGGATTTATAACAGAAATCATGTGGGATTTATAACAGGAATCGCGTGAGATTTTTAACAGGAATCGGGTGGGATTTATAACAGGAATTGGATGGGATTTATAACAGGAATCAGGTGTGATTTATTACAGGAATCGGATGGGATTTATAACAGGAATCGGATGGGATTTATAACAGGAATTGGATGGGATTTATAACAGGAATCAGGTGTGATTTATTACAGGAATCGGCAGGGATTTATAACAGGAATCAGGTGTGATTTATAACAGGAATTGGATGGGATTTATAACAGGAATCTCGTGGGATTTATAACAGGAATCGGATGGGATTTATAACAGGAATCGAGTGGGGTTTATAACAGGAATCAAGTGGGATTTATAACAGGAATGAGGTGGGATTTATAACAGGATTCGGGTGGGATTTATAACAGGAGTCGAATGGGATTTATAGCATGAATCGGATGGGATTTATAACATGAATCACGTGGGATTTATAACAGGAATCGAGTGGGATTTATAACAGGAATCAGGTGTGATTTATAACAGGAATCGGATGGGATTTATAACAGGAATCAGGTGTGATTTATAACAGGAATCGGATGGGATTTATTACAGGAATCGGATGGGATTTATAACAGGAATCAGGTGTGATTTATAACAGGAATCAGGTGTGATTTATAACAGGAATCGGATGGGATTTATAACAGGAATCAGGTGTGATTTATAACAGGAATCTGGTGGGATTCATAACAGGAATCAGTTGGATTTATAACAGGAATCGAGTGGGCTTTTTAACAGGAATGGTGTGGGATTGATAACAGGAATCAGTCGGATTTAAAACAGGAATCCAGTTGGATATATAAGAGGAATGGGATGTGATTTATAAGAGGAATCGGGTGGGATTTATAAAAGGAATCGGATGGGATTTATAACAGGAATCAGGAGTGCTTGATAACAGGAATCGGGTGGGATTTGTTACAGGAATCGGATGGGATTTATTACAGGAATCGGATGGGATTTATTACAGGAATCGGGTGGGATTTATAACAGGAATCGGGTGGGATTTATAACAGGAATCGGATGGGATTTATAACAGGAATCAGGTGTGATTTATAACAGGAATCGGATGGGATTTATTACAGGAATCGGATGGGATTTATAACAGGAATCGGATGGGATTTGTAACAGGAATCGGGTGTGATTTATAACAGGAATCGGGTGGGATTTATAACAGGAATCAGGTGTGATTTATAACAGGAATTGGATGGGATTTATAACAGGAATTGGATGGGATTTATAACAGGAATCTCGTGGGATTTATAACAGGAATCGGATGGGATTTATAACAGGAATCGAGTGGGGTTTAAAACAGGAATCAAGTGGGATTTATAACAGGAATGAGGTGGGATTTAAAACAGGATTCGGGTGGGATTTATAACAGGAGTCGAATGGGATTTATAGCATGAATCGGATGGGATTTATAACATGAATCACGTGGGATTTATAACAGGAATCGAGTGGGATTTATAACAGGAATCAGTGGGATTTATAACAGGAATGAGGTGGGATTCATAACAGGATTCGGGTGGGATTTATAACAGGAATCAGTGGGATTTATAACAGGAATCAATTGGGATTTATCACAGGAATCGAGTGGGGATTATAACAGGAATGAGGTGGGATTTATAACAGGATTCGGGTGGGATTTATAACAGGAGTCGAATGGGATTTATAACAGGAATCAAGTGGGATTTATAACAGGAATGAGGTGGGATTTATAACAGGATTCGTGTGGGATTTATAACAGGAGTCGAATGGGATTTATAGCGTGAATCGGATGGGATTTATAACATGAATCACATGGGATTTATAACAGGAATCAGTGGGATTTAAAACAGGAATTAAGTTGGATTTATATCAGGAATTGGGTGGGATTTATAACAGGAATTAAGTGGGATTTATATCAGGAATTGGGTGGGATTTATAACAGGAATTAAGTGGGATTTATAACAGGAATTGGGTGGGATTTATAACAGGAATCAAATGGGATTTATAACTGGAATCGGGTGGGATTTATAACATGAATCAGGTCTCATTTATTACAGGAATCGGATGGGATTCATCACAGGTATCTCGTTGGATTTATAACAGGAATCGGGTGTGATTTATAACAGGAATCGGATGGGATTTATAACAGGAATCGGATGGGATTTATAACAGGAATCGGGTGGGATTTATAACAGGAATCGGATGGGATTTATAACAGGAATCGGATGGGATTTATAACAGAAATCATGTGGGATTTATAACAGGAATCGCGTGAGATTTTTAACAGGAATCGGGTGGGATTTATAACAGGAATTGGATGGGATTTATAACAGGAATCAGGTGTGATTTATAACAGGAATCGGATGAGATTTATAACAGGAATCGGATGAGATTTATAACAGGAATCAGGTGTGATTTAAAACATGAATTGAATGGGATTTATAACAGGAATCGGATGGGATTTATAACAGGTATCTCATGGGATTTATAACAGGAATTGGGTGGTATTTATAACAGGAATCGGATAGGATTTATAACAGGAATCATGTGGGATTTATAACAGGAATCGCGTGCGATTTTTAACAGGAATCGGGTGGGATTTATAACAGGAATCAGGTGTGATTTATAAAAGGAATCGGATAGGATTTATTACAGGAATCATGTGGGATTTATAACAGGAATCGCGTGCGATTTTTAACAGGAATCGGGTGGGATTTATAACAGGAATCAGGTGTGATTTATAACAGGAATCGGATAGGATTTATAACAGGAATCATGTGGGATTTATAACAGGAATCGCGTGCGATTTTTAACAGGAATCGGGTGGGATTTATAACAGGAATCAGGTGTGATTTGTAACAGGAATCTCGCGGGATTTATAACAGGAATCGGATGGGATTTATAACAGGAATCGGGTGGGATTTATAACAGGAATCGGATGGGATTTATAACAGGAATCAGGTCTCATTTATGACAGGAATCGGATGGGATTCATAACAGGAATCGGATGGGATTTATAACAGGTATCTCGTGGGATTTATTACAGGAATCGGATGGGATTTATAACAGGAATCGGATGGGATTTATAACAGGAATCATGTGGGATTAAAACAGGAATCGCGTGCGATTTTTAACAGGAATCGGGTGGGATTTATTACAGGAATTGGATGGGATTTATAACAGGAATCAGATGTGATTTATAACAGGAATTGGATGGGATTTTTTACAGGAATCGGATGGGATTTATAACAGGAATCAGGTGTGATTTATAACAGGAATCGGATGGGATTTATAACAGGAATCAGGTGTGATTTATTACAGGAATCGGATGGGATTTATAACAGGAATCGGATGGGATTTATAACAGGAATCGGATGGGATTTATAACAGCAATCAGGTGTGATTTATTACAGGAATCGGATGGGATTTATTAGAGGAATTGGATGGGATTTATAACAGGAATCAGGTGTGATTTATTACAGGAATCGGGTGGGATTTATAACAGGAATCAGGTGTGATTTATAACAGGAATTGGATGGGACTTATAACAGGAATTGCATGGGATTTATAACAGGAATCAAGTGGGATTTATAACAGGAATGAGGTGGGATTTATAACAGGATTCGGGTGGGATTTATAACAGGAGTCGAATGGGATTTATAGCATGAATCGGATGGGATTTATAACATGAATCACATGGGATTTATAACAGGAATCGAGTGGGATTTATAACAGGAATCAGTGGGATTTATAACAGGAATGAGGTGGGATTCATAACAGGATTCGGGTGGGATTTATAACAGGAATCAGTGGGATTTATAACAGGAATCAAGTGGGATTTATCACAGGAATCGAGTGGGGATTATAACAGGAATGAGGTGGGATTTATAACAGGATTCGGATGGGATTTATAACAGGAGTCGAATGGGATTTATAACAGGAATCAAGTGGGATTTATAACAGGAATGAGGTGGGATTTATAACAGGATTCGTGTGGGATTTATAACAGGAGTCGAATGGGATTTATAGCGTGAATCGGATGGGATTTATAACATGAATCACGTGGGATTTATAACAGGAATCAGTGGGATTTAAAACAGGAATTAAGTTGGATTTATATCAGGAATTGGGTGGGATTTATAACAGGAATTAAGTGGGATTTATATCAGGAATTGGGTGGGATTTATAACAGGAATTAAGTGGGATTTATAACAGGAATTGGGTGGGATTTATAACAGGAATCAAATGGGATTTATAACTGGAATCGGGTGGGATTTATAACATGAATCAGGTCTCATTTATTGCAGGAATCGGATGGGATTGATCACAGGTATCTCGTTGGATTTATAACAGGAATCGGGTGTGATTTATAACAGGAATCGGATGGGATTTATAACAGGAATCGGATGGGATTTATAACAGGAATCGGGTGTGATTTATAACAGGAATCGGGTGGGATTTATAACCGGAATCGGATGGGATTTATAACAGGAATCGGATGGGATTTATAACAGGAATCATGTGGGATTTATAACAGGAATCGGGTGGGATTTATAACCGGAATCGGATGGGATTTATAACAGGAATCGGATGGGATTTATAACAGGAATCATGTGGGATTTATAACAGGAATCGGGTGGGATTTATAACCGGAATCGGATGGGATTTATAACAGGAATCGGATGGGATTTATAACAGGAATCATGTGGGATTTATAACAGGAATCGGGTGGGATTTATAACCGGAATCGGATGGGATTTATAACAGGAATTGGATGGGATTTATAACAGGAATCAGGTCTCATTTATAACAGGAATCGGATGGGATTTATAACAGGAATCGGATGGGATTTATAACAGGAATCGGGTGTGATTTATAACAGGAATCGGGTGGGATTTATAACCGGAATCGGATGGGATTTATAACAGGAATCGGATGGGATTTATAACAGGAATCATGTGGGATTTATAACAGGAATCGCGTGAGATTTTTAACAGGAATCGGGTGGGATTTATAACAGGAATCAGGTGTGATTTATAACAGGAATCGGATGGGATTTATAACAGGAATCGGATGAGATTTATAACAGGAATCGGATGAGATTTATAACAGGAATCAGGTGTGATTTAAAACAGGAATCGGATGGGATTTATAACAGGAATCGGATGGGATTTATAACAGGTATCTCGTGGGATTTATAACAGGAATTGGGTGGGATTTATAACAGGAATCAGTTGGATTTATAACAGGAATCGAGTGGGCTTTATAACAGGAATGGTGTGGGATTTATAAAAGGAATAGGGTGGGATTTATAACAGGAATCGTGTGGGATTTATAACAGGAATCGCGTGCGATTTTTAACAGGAATCGGGTGTGATTTATAACAGGAATTGGATGGGATTTATTACAGGAATCGGATGGGATTTATAACAGGAATCAGGTGTGATTTATAACAGGAATCAGGTGTGATTTATAACAGGAATCGGATGGGATTTATAACAGGAATCAGGTGTGATTTATAACAGGAATCTGGTGGGATTTATAACAGGAATCAGTTGGATTTATAACAGGAATCGAGTGGGCTTTTTAACAGGAATGGTGTGGGATTGATAACAGGAATCAGTTGGATTTAAAACAGGAATCCAGTTGGATATATAAGAGGAATGGGATGTGATTTATAAGAGGAATCGGGTGGGATTTATAAAAGGAATCGGATGGGATTTATAACAGGAATCAGGAGTGCTTGATAACAGAAATCGGGTGGGATTTATAACAGGAATTGGATGGGATTTATTACAGGAATTGGATGGGATTTATTACAGGAATCGGGTGGGATTTATAACAGGAATCGGGTGGGATTTATTACAGGAATTGGATGGGATTTATAACAGGAATCAGGTGTGATTTATAACAGGAATCGGATGGGATTTATAACAGGAATCAGGTGTGATTTATAACAGGAATCGGATGGGATTTATTACAGGAATCGGATGGGATTTATAACAGGAATCGGATGGGATTTGTAACAGGAATCGGGTGTGATTTATAACAGGAATCGGGTGGGATTTATAACAGGAATCAGGTGTGATTTATAACAGGAATCGGATGGGGTTTATAACAGGAATCAGGTGTGATTAATTACAGGAATCGGATGGGATTTATAACAGGAATCGGATGGGATTTATAACAGGAATCGGGTGGGATTTATAACCGGAATCGGATGGGATTTATAACAGGAATCGGATGGGATTTATAACAGAAATCATGTGGGATTTATAACAGGAATCGCGTGAGATTTTTAACAGGAATCGGGTGGGATTTATAACAGGAATTGGATGGGATTTATAACAGGAATCAGGTGTGATTTATTACAGGAATCGGATGGGATTTATAACAGGAATCGGATGGGATTTATAACAGGAATTGGATGGGATTTATAACAGGAATCAGGTGTGATTTATTACAGGAATCGGCAGGGATTTATAACAGGAATCAGGTGTGATTTATAACAGGAATTGGATGGGATTTATAACAGGAATCTCGTGGGATTTATAACAGGAATCGGATGGGATTTATAACAGGAATCGAGTGGGGTTTATAACAGGAATCAAGTGGGATTTATAACAGGAATGAGGTGGGATTTATAACAGGATTCGGGTGGGATTTATAACAGGAGTCGAATGGGATTTATAGCATGAATCGGATGGGATTTATAACATGAATCACGTGGGATTTATAACAGGAATCGAGTGGGATTTATAACAGGAATCAGGTGTGATTTATAACAGGAATCGGATGGGATTTATAACAGGAATCAGGTGTGATTTATAACAGGAATCGGATGGGATTTATTACAGGAATCGGATGGGATTTATAACAGGAATCAGGTGTGATTTATAACAGGAATCAGGTGTGATTTATAACAGGAATCGGATGGGATTTATAACAGGAATCAGGTGTGATTTATAACAGGAATCTGGTGGGATTCATAACAGGAATCAGTTGGATTTATAACAGGAATCGAGTGGGCTTTTTAACAGGAATGGTGTGGGATTGATAACAGGAATCAGTCGGATTTAAAACAGGAATCCAGTTGGATATATAAGAGGAATGGGATGTGATTTATAAGAGGAATCGGGTGGGATTTATAAAAGGAATCGGATGGGATTTATAACAGGAATCAGGAGTGCTTGATAACAGGAATCGGGTGGGATTTATAACAGGAATTGGATGGGATTTATTACAGGAATCGGATGGGATTTATTACAGGAATCGGGTGGGATTTATAACAGGAATCGGGTGGGATTTATAACAGGAATCGGATGGGATTTATAACAGGAATCAGGTGTGATTTATAACAGGAATCGGATGGGATTTATTACAGGAATCGGATGGGATTTATAACAGGAATCGGATGGGATTTGTAACAGGAATCGGGTGTGATTTATAACAGGAATCGGGTGGGATTTATAACAGGAATCAGGTGTGATTTATTACAGGAATCGGATGGGATTTATTACAGGAATCGGATGGGATTTATAACAGGAATTGGATGGGATTTATAACAGGAATCAGGTGTGATTTATTACAGGAATCGGGTGGGATTTATAACAGGAATCAGGTGTGATTTATAACAGGAATTGGATGGGATTTATAACAGGAATTGGATGGGATTTATAACAGGAATCTCGTTGGATTTATAACAGGAATCGGATGGGATTTATAACAGGAATCGAGTGGGGTTTAAAACAGGAATCAAGTGGGATTTATAACAGGAATGAGGTGGGATTTAAAACAGGATTCGGGTGGGATTTATAACAGGAGTCGAATGGGATTTATAGCATGAATCGGATGGGATTTATAACATGAATCACGTGGGATTTATAACAGGAATCGAGAGGGATTTAAAACAGGAATCAGTGGGATTTATAACAGGAATGAGGTGGGATTCATAACAGGATTCGGGTGGGATTTATAACAGGAATCAGTGGGATTTATAACAGGAATCAATTGGGATTTATCACAGGAATCGAGTGGGGATTATAACAGGAATGAGGTGGGATTTATAACAGGATTCGGGTGGGATTTATAACAGGAGTCGAATGGGATTTATAACAGGAATCAAGTGGGATTTATAACAGGAATGAGGTGGGATTTATAACAGGATTCGTGTGGGATTTATAACAGGAGTCGAATGGGATTTATAGCGTGAATCGGATGGGATTTATAACATGAATCACGTGGGATTTATAACAGGAATCAGTGGGATTTAAAACAGGAATTAAGTTGGATTTATATCAGGAATTGGGTGGGATTTATAACAGGAATTAAGTGGGATTTATATCAGGAATTGGGTGGGATTTATAACAGGAATTAAGTGGGATTTATAACAGGAATTGGGTGGGATTTATAACAGGAATCAAATGGGATTTATAACTGGAATCGGGTGTGATTTATAACATGAATCAGGTCTCATTTATTACAGGAATCGGATGGGATTCATCACAGGTATCTCGTTGGATTTATAACAGGAATCGGGTGTGATTTATAACAGGAATCGGATGGGATTTATAACAGGAATCGGATGGGATTTATAACAGGAATCGGGTGGGATTTATAACCGGAATCGGATGGGATTTATAACAGGAATCGGATGGGATTTATAACAGAAATCATGTGGGATTTATAACAGGAATCGCGTGAGATTTTTAACAGGAATCGGGTGGGATTTATAACAGGAATTGGATGGGATTTATAACAGGAATCAGGTGTGATTTATAACAGGAATCGGATGAGATTTATAACAGGAATCGGATGAGATTTATAACAGGAATCAGGTGTGATTTAAAACATGAATTGAATGGGATTTATAACAGGAATCGAATGGGATTTATAACAGGTATCTCATGGGATTTATAACAGGAATTGGGTGGGATTTATAACAGGAATCAGTTGGATTTATAACAGGAATCGAGTGGGCTTTATTACAGGAATGGTGTGGGATTTATAACAGGAATAGGGTGGGATTTATAACAGGAATCGTGTGGGATTTATAACAGGAATCGCGTGCGATTTTTAACAGGAATCGGGTGTGATTTATAACAGGAATTGGATGGGATTTATTACAGGAATCGGATGGGATTTATAACAGGAATCAGGTGTGATTTATAACAGGAATCAGGTGTGATTTATAACAGGAATCGGATGGGATTTATAACAGGAATCAGGTGTGATTTATAACAGGAATCTGGTGGGATTTATAACAGGAATCAGTTGGATTTATAACAGGAATCGAGTGGGCTTTTTAACAGGAATGGTGTGGGATTGATAACAGGAATCAGTCGGATTTAAAACAGGAATCCAGTTGGATATATAAGAGGAATGGGATGTGATTTATAAGAGGAATCGGGTGGGATTTCTAAAAGGAATCGGATGGGATTTATAACAGGAATCAGGAGTGCTTGATAACAGGAATCGGGTGGGATTTATAACAGGAATTGGATGGGATTTATTACAGGAATCGGATGGGATTTATAACAGGAATCAGGTGTGATTTATTACAGGAATCGGATGGGATTTATAACAGGAATCGGATGGGATTTATAACAGGAATTGGATGGGATTTATAACAGGAATCAGGTGTGATTTATTACAGGAATCGGGTGGGATTTATAACAGGAATCAGGTGTGATTTATAACAGGAATTGGATGGGATTTATAACAGGAATTGGATGGGATTTATAACAGGAATCTCGTGGGATTTATAACAGGAATCGGATGGGATTTATAACAGGAATCAAGTGGGGTTTATAACAGGAATCAAGTGGGATTTATAACAGGAATGAGGTGGGATTTATAACAGGATTCGGGTGGGATTTATAACAGGAGTCGAATGGGATTTATAGCATGAATCGGATGGGATTTATAACATGAATCACGTGGGATTTATAACAGGAATCGAGTGGGATTTATAACAGGAATCAGGTGTGATTTATAACAGGAATCGGTTGGGATTTATAACAGGAATCAGGTGTGATTTATAACAGGAATCGGATGGGATTTATTACAGGAATCGGATGGGATTTATAACAGGAATCAGGTGTGATTTATAACAGGAATCAGGTGTCATTTATAACAGGAATCGGATGGGATTTATAACAGGAATCAGGTGTGATTTATAACAGGAATCTGGTGGGATTTATAACAGGAATCAGTTGGATTTATAACAGGAATCGAGTGGGCTTTTTAACAGGAATGGTGTGGGATTGATAACAGGAATCAGTCGGATTTAAAACAGGAATCCAGTTGGATATATAAGAGGAATGGGATGTGATTTATAAGAGGAATCGGGTGGGATTCATAAAAGGAATCGGATGGGATTTATAACAGGAATCAGGAGTGCTTGATAACAGGAATCGGGTGGGATTTATAACAGGAATTGGATGGGATTTATTACAGGAATCGGATGGGATTTATTACAGGAATCGGGTGGGATTTATAACAGGAATCGGGTGGGATTTATAACAGGAATCGGATGGGATTTATAACAGGAATCAGGTGTGATTTATAACAGGAATCGGATGGGATTTATTACAGGAATCGGATGGGATTTATAACAGGAATCGGATGGGATTTGTAACAGGAATCGGGTGTGATTTATAACAGGAATCGGGTGGGATTTATAACAGGAATCAGGTGTGATTTATTACAGGAATCGGATGGGATTTATTACAGGAATCGGATGGGATTTATAACAGGAATTGGATGGGATTTATAACAGGAATCAGGTGTGATTTATTACAGGAATCGGGTGGGATTTATAACAGGTATCAGGTGTGATTTATAACAGGAATTGGATGGGATTTATAACAGGAATTGGATGGGATTTATAACAGGAATCTCGTGGGTTTTATAACAGGAATCGGATGGGATTTATAACAGGAATCGAGTGGGGTTTATAACAGGAATCAAGTGGGATTTATAACAGGAATGAGGTGGGATTTAAAACAGGATTCGGGTGGGATTTATAACAGGAGTCGAATGGGATTTATAGCATGAATCGGATGGGATTTATAACATGAATCACGTGGGATTTATAACAGGAATCGAGTGGGATTTATAACAGGAATCAGTGGGATTTATAACAGGAATGAGGTGGGATTCATAACAGGATTCGGGTGGGATTTATAACAGGAATCAGTGGGATTTATAACAGGAATCAATTGGGATTTATCACAGGAATCGAGTGGGGATTATAACAGGAATGAGGTGGGATTTATAACAGGATTCGGGTGGGATTTATAACAGGAGTCGAATGGGATTTATAACAGGAATCAAGTGGGATTTATAACAGGAATGAGGTGGGATTTATAACAGGATTCGTGTGGGATTTATAACAGGAGTCGAATGGGATTTATAGCGTGAATCGGATGGGATTTATAACATGAATCACGTGGGATTTATAACAGGAATCAGTGGGATTTAAAACAGGAATTAAGTTGGATTTATATCAGGAATTGGGTGGGATTTATAACAGGAATTAAGTGGGATTTATATCAGGAATTGGGTGGGATTTATAACAGGAATTAAGTGGGATTTATAACAGGAATTGGGTGGGATTTATAACAGGAATCAAATGGGATTTATAACTGGAATCGGGTGGGATTTATAACATGAATCAGGTCTCATTTATTACAGGAATCGGATGGGATTCATCACAGGTATCTCGTTGGATTTATAACAGGAATCGGGTGTGATTTATAACAGGAATCGGATGGGATTTATAACAGGAATCGGATGGGATTTATAACAGGAATCGGGTGGGATTTATAACCGGAATCGGATGGGATTTATAACAGGAATCGGATGGGATTTATAACAGAAATCATGTGGGATTTATAACAGGAATCGCGTGAGATTTTTAACAGGAATCGGGTGGGATTTATAACAGGAATTGGATGGGATTTATAACAGGAATCAGGTGTGATTTATAACAGGAATCGGATGAGATTTATAACAGGAATCGGATGAGATTTATAACAGGAATCAGGTGTGATTTAAAACATGAAGTGAATGGGATTTATAACAGGAATCGGATGGGATTTATAACAGGTATCTCATGGGATTTATAACAGGAATTGGGTGGGATTTATAACAGGAATCAGTTGGATTTATAACAGGAATCGAGTGGGCTTTATTACAGGAATGGTGTGGGATTTATAACAGGAATAGGTTGGGATTTATAACAGGAATCGTGTGGGATTTATAACAGGAATCGCGTGCGATTTTTAACAGGAATCGGGTGTGATTTATAACAGGAATTGGATGGGATTTATTACAGGAATCGGATGGGATTTATAACAGGAATCAGGTGTGATTTATAACAGGAATCAGGTGTGATTTATAACAGGAATCGGATGGGATTTATAACAGGAATCAGGTGTGATTTATAACAGGAATCTGGTGGGATTTATAACAGGAATCAGTTGGATTTATAACAGGAATCGAGTGGGCTTTTTAACAGGAATGGTGTGGGATTGATAACAGGAATGAGTCGGATTTAAAACAGGAATCCAGTTGGATATATAAGAGGAATGGGATGTGATTTATAAGAGGAATCGGGTGGGATTTATAAAAGGAATCGGATGGGATTTATAACAGGAATCAGGAGTGCTTGATAACAGGAATCGGGTGGGATTTATAACAGGAATTGGATGGGATTTATTACAGGAATTGGATGGGATTTATTACAGGAATCGGATGGGATTTATAACTGGAATCAGGTGTGATTTATAACAGGAATGTCGTGGGATTTATAACAGGAATCTCGAGGGGTTTATAACAGGAATCGGATGGGATTTATAACAGGAATCGGATGGGATTTGTAACAGGAATCGGGTGTGATTTATTACAGGAATCAAGTGGGATTTATATCAGGAATCGGGTGGGATTTATAACAGGAATCGGATGGGATTTATAACAGGAATCGGGTGGGATTTATAACAGGAATCAAGTGGGATTTATAACAGGAATCGGATGGGATTTATAACAGGAATCGGGTGGGATTTATAACAGGAATCAAGTGGGATTTATAACAGGAATTGGGTGGGATTTATAACAGGAATCGGATGGGATTTATAACAGAAATCAGTTCTCATTTATAACAGGAATCGGATGGGATTCATAACAGGAATCGGATGGGAATTATAACAGGAATCGGGTGGGATTTATAACAGGAATCAAGTGGGATTTATAACAGGAATCGAGTGGGCTTTATTACAGGAATGGTGTGGGATTTATAACAGGAATAGGTTGGGATTTATAACAGGAATCGTGTGGGATTTATAACAGGAATCGCGTGCGATTTTTAACAGGAATCGGGTGTGATTTATAACAGGAATTGGATGGGATTTATTACAGGAATCGGATGGGATTTATAACAGGAATCAGGTGTGATTTATAACAGGAATCAGGTGTGATTTATAACAGGAATCGGATGGGATTTATAACAGGAATCAGGTGTGATTTATAACAGGAATCTGGTGGGATTTATAACAGGAATCAGTTGGATTTATAACAGGAATCGAGTGGGCTTTTTAACAGGAATGGTGTGGGATTGATAACAGGAATGAGTCGGATTTAAAACAGGAATCCAGTTGGATATATAAGAGGAATGGGATGTGATTTATAAGAGGAATCGGGTGGGATTTATAAAAGGAATCGGATGGGATTTATAACAGGAATCAGGAGTGCTTGATAACAGGAATCGGGTGGGATTTATAACAGGAATTGGATGGGATTTATTACAGGAATTGGATGGGATTTATTACAGGAATCGGATGGGATTTATAACTGGAATCAGGTGTGATTTATAACAGGAATGTCGTGGGATTTATAACAGGAATCTCGAGGGGTTTATAACAGGAATCGGATGGGATTTATAACAGGAATCGGATGGGATTTGTAACAGGAATCGGGTGTGATTTATTACAGGAATCAAGTGGGATTTATAACAGGAATCGGGTGGGATTTATAACAGGAATCGGATGGGATTTATAACAGGAATCGGGTGGGATTTATAACAGGAATCAAGTGGGATTTATAACAGGAATCGGATGGGATTTATAACAGGAATCGGGTGGGATTTATAACAGGAATCAAGTGGGATTTATAACAGGAATTGGGTGGGATTTATAACAGGAATCGGATGGGATTTATAACAGAAATCAGTTCTCATTTATAACAGGAATCGGATGGGATTCATAACAGGAATCGGATGGGAATTATAACAGGAATCGGGTGGGATTTATAACAGGAATCAAGTGGGATTTATAACAGGAATCGGATGGGATTTATAACAGGAATCAGGTCTCATTTATAACAGGAATCGGATGGGATTTATAACAGGTATCTCGTGGGATTCATAACAGGAATCGGGTGGGATTTATAACAGGAATCGGATGGGATTTATAACAGGTATCTCGTGGGATTTATAACAGGAACCCGGTGGGATTTATAACAGGAATGAGTTGGATTTATAAAAGGAATCGGATAGGATTTATTACAGGAATCATGTGGGATTTATAACAGGAATCGCGTGCGATTTTTAACAGGAATCGGGTGGGATTTATAACAGGAATCAGGTGTGATTTATAACAGGAATCGGATAGGATTTATAACAGGAATCATGTGGGATTTATAACAGGAATCGCGTGCGATTTTTAACAGGAATCGGGTGGGATTTATAACAGGAATCAGGTGTGATTTATAAAAGGAATCGGATAGGATTTATTACAGGAATCATGTGGGATTTATAACAGGAATCGCGTGCGATTTTTAACAGGAATTGGGTGGGATTTATAACAGGAATCAGGTGTGATTTATAACAGGAATCGGATAGGATTTATAACAGGAATCATGTGGGATTTATAACAGGAATCGCGTGCGATTTTTAACAGGAATCGGGTGGGATTTATAACAGGAATCAGGTGTGATTTGTAACAGGAATCTCGCGGGATTTATAACAGGAATCGGATGGGATTTATAACAGGAATCGGATGGGATTTATAACAGGAATCAGGTCTCATTTATGACAGGAATCGGATGGGATTCATAACAGGAATCGGATGGGATTTATAACAGGTATCTCGTGGGATTTATTACAGGAATCGGATGGGATTTATAACAGGAATCGGATGGGATATATAACAGGAATCATGTGGGATTTATAACAGGAATCGCGTGCGATTTTTAACAGGAATCGGGTGGGATTTATTACAGGAATTGGATGGGATTTATAACAGGAATCAGATGTGATTTATAACAGGAATTGGATGGGATTTTTTACAGGAATCGGATGGGATTTATAACAGGAATCAGGTGTGATTTATAACAGGAATCGGATGGGATTTATAACAGGAATCAGGTGTGATTTATAACAGGAATCGGATGGGATTTATAACAGGAATCGGATGGGATTTATAACAGGAATCAGGTGTGATTTATTACAGGAATCGGATGGGATTTATTAGAGGAATTGGATGGGATTTATAACAGGAATCAGGTGTGATTTATTACAGGAATCGGGTGGGATTTATAACAGGAATCAGGTGTGATTTATAACAGGAATTGGATGGGATTTATAACAGGAATTGGATGGGATTTATAACAGGAATCAAGTGGGATTTATAACAGGAATGAGGTGGGATTTATAACAGGATTCGGGTGGGATTTATAACAGGAGTCGAATGGGATTTATAGCATGAATCGGATGGGATTTATAACATGAATCACGTGGGATTTATAACAGGAATCGAGTGGGATTTATAACAGGAATCAGTGGGATTTATAACAGGAATGAGGTGGGATTCATAACAGGATTCGGGTGGGATTTATAACAGGAATCAGTGGGATTTATAACAGGAATCAAGTGGGATTTATAACAGGAATGAGGTGGGATTTATAACAGGATTCGTGTGGGATTTATAACAGGAGTCGAATGGGATTTATAGCGTGAATCGGATGGGATTTATAACATGAATCACGTGGGATTTATAACAGGAATCAGTGGAATTTAAAACAGGAATTAAGTTGGATTTATATCAGGAATTGGGTGGGATTTATAACAGGAATTAAGTGGGATTTATATCAGGAATTGGGTGGGATTTATAACAGGAATTAAGTGGGATTTATAACAGGAATTGGGTGGGATTTATAACAGGAATCAAATGGGATTTATAACTGGAATCGGGTGGGATTTATAACATGAATCAGGTCTCATTTATTGCAGGAATCGGATGGGATTGATCACAGGTATCTCGTTGGATTTATAACAGGAATCGGGTGTGATTTATAACAGGAATCGGATGGGATTTATAACAGGAATCGGATGGGATTTATAACAGGAATCAGGTGTGATTTATAACAGGAATCAGGTGTGATTTATAACAGGAATCGGATGGGATTTATAACAGGAATCAAATGGGATTTATAACTGGAATCGGGTGGGATTTATAACATGAATCAGGTCTCATTTATTACAGGAATCGGATGGGATTCATCACAGGTATCTCGTTGGATTTATAACAGGAATCGGGTGTGATTTATAACAGGAATCGGATGGGATTTATAACAGGAATCGGATGGGATTTATAACAGGAATCGGGTGGGATTTATAACCGGAATCGGATGGGATTTATAACAGGAATCGGATGGGATTTATAACAGAAATCATGTGGGATTTATAACAGGAATCGCGTGAGATTTTTAACAGGAATCGGGTGGGATTTATAACAGGAATTGGATGGGATTTATAACAGGAATCAGGTGTGATTTATAACAGGAATCGGATGAGATTTATAACAGGAATCGGATGAGATTTATAACAGGAATCAGGTGTGATTTAAAACATGAATCGGATGGGATTTATAACAGGAATCGGATGGGATTTATAACAGGTATCTCATGGGAGTTATAACAGGAATTGGGTGGGATTTATAACAGGAATCAGTTGGATTTATAACAGGAATCGAGTGGGCTTTATTACAGGAATGGTGTGGGATTTATAACAGGAATAGGGTGGGATTTATAACAGGAATGTCGTGGGATTTATAACAGGAATCTCGAGGGGTTTATAACAGGAATCGGATGGGATTTATAACAGGAATCGGATGGGATTTGTAACAGGAATCGGGTGTGATTTATTACAGGAATCAAGTGGGATTTATAACAGGAATCGGGTGGGATTTATAACAGGAATCGGATGGGATTTATAACAGGAATCGGGTGGGATTTATAACAGGAATCAAGTGGGATTTATAACAGGAATCGGATGGGATTTATAACAGGAATGGGGTGGGATTTATAACAGGAATCAAGTGGGATTTATAACAGGAATCGGGTGGGATTTATAACAGGAATCGGATGGGATTTATAACAGAAATCAGTTCTCATTTATAACAGGAATCGGATGGGATTCATAACAGGAATCGGATGGGAATTATAACAGGAATCGGGTGGGATTTATAACAGGAATCAAGTGGGATTTATAACAGGAATCGGATGGGATTTATAACAGGAATCAGGTCTCATTTATAACAGGAATCGGATGGGATTTATAACAGGTATCTCGTGGGATTCATAACAGGAATCGGGTGGGATTGATAACAGGAATCGGATGGGATTTATAACATGTATCTCGTGGGATTTATAACCGGAACCCGGTGGGATTTATAACAGGAATGAGTTGGATTTATAAAAGGAATCGGATAGGATTTATTACAGGAATCATGTGGGATTTATAACAGGAATCGCGTGCGATTTTTAACAGGAATCGGGTGGGATTTATAACAGGAATCAGGTGTGATTTATAACAGGAATCGGATAGGATTTATAACAGGAATCATGTGGGATTTATAACAGGAATCGCGTGCGATTTTTAACAGGAATCGGGTGGGATTTATAACAGGAATCAGGTGTGATTTATAAAAGGAATCGGATAGGATTTATTACAGGAATCATGTGGGATTTATAACAGGAATCGCGTGCGATTTTTAACAGGAATCGGGTGGGATTTATAACAGGAATCAGGTGTGATTTATAACAGGAATCGGATAGGATTTATAACAGGAATCATGTGGGATTTATAACAGGAATCGCGTGCGATTTTTAACAGGAATCGGGTGGGATTTATAACAGGAATCAGGTGTGATTTGTAACAGGAATCTCGCGGGATTTATAACAGGAATCGGATGGGATTTGTAACAGGAATCGGGTGGGATTTATAACAGGAATCGGATGGGATTTATAACAGGAATCAGGTCTCATTTATGACAGGAATCGGATGGGATTCATAACAGGAATCGGATGGGATTTATAACAGGTATCTCGTGGGATTTATTACAGGAATCGGATGGGATTTATAACAGGAATCGGATGGGATTTATAACAGGAATCATGTGGGATTTATAACAGGAATCGCGTGCGATTTTTAACAGGAATCGGGTGGGATTTATTACAGGAATTGGATGGGATTTATAACAGGAATCAGATGTGATTTATAACAGGAATTGGATGGGATTTTTTACAGGAATCGGATGGGATTTATAACAGGAATCAGGTGTGATTTATAACAGGAATCGGATGGGATTTATAACAGGAATCAGGTGTGATTTATTACAGGAAACGGATGGGATTTATAACAGGAATCGGATGGGATTTATAACAGGAATCGGATGGGATTTATAACAGGAATCAGGTGTGATTTATTACAGGAATCGGATGGGATTTATTAGAGGAATTGGATGGGATTTATAACAGGAATCAGGTGTGATTTATTACAGGAATCGGGTGGGATTTATAACAGGAAT